>NC_081568.1:84819736-84842622 GCF_022355385.1 Mustela nigripes | reverse complement strand
TGGGGCTAGATCCCAGGACCCTGAGATCATGACCTGAGCCAAAGGCGTGGCTTAAACCACTGAGCCACCCAGGCGCTCCTACCATATCTTCTTTATCCATTCATCTCTTGATGGACATCTAGGTTCTCTACACAGTTTGGCTATTGTGGAGATTGCTGATATAAACATTCAGGTGCATATACCCTTGTGGATCACTACATTTGTATCTTTAGGGTAAATATCCAGTAGTGTGATTTCTGAGTCATAGGGTAGCTTTATTTTCAACTTTTTGAGGAACTTCCATGCTGTTTTCCAGAGTGGCTGCACGAGCTTGCATTCCCAGCAATAGTGTAGGAGAGTTCCCTTTTCTCCGCATCCTCACTAACATCTGTTGTTTCCTGACTTGTTAATTTTAGCCATTCTGACCGGTGTTAGGTGGCATCTCTTTGTGGTTTTGATTTTTATTTCCCTGATGACAAGTGATGTGGAGCACTTTTTCATGTGTCTGTTGGCCATCTGGATGTCTTCTTTGCCTAATAGTAAAATTTACAGTCAATACCTTTTAAGAATTTATATCAAATGAACTTTCTTTGGTGGCTTTCTATGTCCTTTTTATGGAAAAAAAGTATTTTTCAGTGCAGATATCAGCAAGCAGTTCAGTAAACTGTTATTTTCCTTTTGAGACTCCATACTGAACCAATTTTAAAGTAAGTGGGATATATTATTAAATTACTTAGCTTTAACATTAATAGTCTTGCTTCTATGACTTTGTTTTAAAACTCAGAGTACTGGGTGCCTGGGTGGCTCGGTCATTAAGCAGCTGCCTTTGTCTCAGGTCATGATCTCAGGGTTCTGGGATCGAGTCCCACATTAGGATCCCTGCTCAAGGGGAAGCCTGCTTCTCCCTCTTCCACTCCCCATGCTTGTGTTCCCTCTCTCATTCTCTCTCTCAAATAAATAAATAAAATCTTTAAAATACAAAAAAAAATTTTAAAAACCTCAGGTTTGAGCCATTAGAAGTGATTTTATCTGTTTATGTCATCTTTTATGTTTAGATCCCTGTATCAGTGTTGTCTGAGGCAAATTAATGGTATAGGAGTATTTAACATTTTAGTTAATTATTGATGGTGCTATTTTGTGTTATTATCTATGTAGCATTAGCTCTGGACCTCTAATTTGCTCTTAAATTCATCAAACTTGAGAATATCTTGTAGTTGTACTCATCAAGACTTCCAAAAGGCATTATATTTCCTTTGAAATAGCATTTTTGGGGTATTTGAAGTCAAGCTATTTGACTAATTGACGCAACTGAAAATTACCAATTTTCTTACAATTCTTTGTATTTACTTGAATATTATTAAATCCTGGAAAGGCATTATAGGGTTTGGACTCATTTAAGGCTTATTTAGATCACTGAGATAGTATCATTGTTCTTGCTTATTTGGAATAAAGAGCTAATCTGGCAACACCACAACATTTCAGATTTGCTCAGAACAAACACACATATGTGATTAAACTGGAAACTTTTTGTCAAATCCTGAACACCCCTCACATTTTCCCTAACTTTGATTATCATTTTTGGGAAGGCTGACTGAGGTCCCAGGACCTTTCTAGATTTTTCTTATTCTGGGTTTTCTAATATTTAATTTCAGCAAAAGTATTGATTTCCAGAAGTTAAAAGAATCCTCTCTTCCTAAACTCAGTCGCATTCTCAGTTTAGTATAGGAATCAATATTGCAGAGCGTATTGGTTAAAAACCAAAGTCTGGGCAGTCATCACAGTAAACTGGAAGTAACATTTGGGACCTAAGTAACCTGGTTTCCATCTCAGCTGTGGCTTTATTAGCCAAATGATATAGGACAAGTTACTTATGAGTTTCAGTTTCTTTTTTTATAATTTGAAAGTAGTACCTTTTTTCCAAATTCTAAGATTAGTTGCAATTAAATAACATGTAAAAACTTAGGCCAGGAATAGGTGTTCAGTATATAAATGTTAGTCCCAACCCCCACTACTTATTTATTGATTTTTCTTTTTCCCTGGGTTTTTCTCCAAAGTGACATCCAGTTTTCTTCTTCAGAAATGATTTCTTCCCTTTAGGTCTTTTCTTTTTGTGACAGTTCAGTAATACTGTGAAGCTCAACTTCTTTATCTTTCTTACCTCACCGAGTTTACTCACTCTATACTAAAGGCATATAGATACATCAGCTGATTTTATTCATACCACTAAGTTAAGCCAACACATAATTTTACTAACTACTTTAAAGAGCCAAACTCATAATAAAATGATAGCTGTGTTTGTTGAACACTCATTGTGAGTGAAGGCACATTATGTACTTTATCTCAAATCTCAAACCCTATAGGACTAGTACTTTTATTATTCCCTGAACCAGTGAGTCTTAGGGAGTTTAAATCAAAGTCACATAGAAAATAGCAGAGCCAGGATTCAAACCCAGACAGTCTGACACATGAGCTTTCAACTACCACACTCTACTTGATGAACCAGTGTAGGCCATGCCCCAAATTAAGCATTGTGTATAATTCAAATGAAGGAATATCCTGGCAATGCTTTCTGAAGATGATTTTATCAGTTTTTAGAGATTGAGGAGCAATAAGGCTGTATCTCCCAGTCAAAATTTAAATTCTTCTCTAGTATTTCTTAGCAATTCTATTGTGACTTGATTAAGTTTAGTTTTATTAAGTACAGAAATGATAGCAAACTTCTATACAGAATTTAACAGTACCTGGCATCTTCCTAATGTTTGTACAAATTGAATTTATGGTCTTTTAGAAAAGTTTTTATGTGCATTAGATTTTCTTGAATGAATAGCCCTGCAGTTCTTAATGTTATTCTTTTTGATGAAAGGATACTGGCTGACAATCATCTTTTTAATTCCTAAAATATTTAATTTTTAAAACTGAGAGAATGTTTTAAAAATTCTGTAAAGCTAGTAACTTGGTTTTTTTCAGAAGGCAAGTTAATGCTGAGATTGAGATTGTATTTGCCAAATGGTTTATTTAACAGAGGTTCACTGTGGGAATTTCACAAGCCAGTAGTATACAGAATGATGCCTCTTGATAAGCCAATAAAGAAATACTCCAAATCGGTGATAAATTAATTATACTCTCATTCAAGACAAGAGGAGATGAAAGGAATAAATTCCAAATTTATTTAAGGTGTAACTTTTTGGAGTTGATACTTGAGAAAGACAGCTGAGTCAACCAGAGTGAATGTCCAGCTTCCTACACAAAAGTAGAAGTCTCCTGTTGTTAGAGCATGTTGCTAGGGATGGTCATTGTCCCTGTTGATGGGCAAGATGATCTTCTGGGCTGCTGCATGGCTTTTACCACTGCATATAAAAGTATCCTTTGCCTCAGCAGGATCTAATTGCCCCCAGGTCTTTAGAGAGCTGTTTTAGATCACAAGAGTCACCTTGCCCATACCCAACACTCTGATAGTCTTCCCAAACTCACTATTTATAGTACAGATATCCCCCTTGCCATAGTTGCTTCTTCCTGTGTTTTTATTGATAAGCAAATAAGCTCCTGAGTTCTTATCCATGAAAACATCCTAGCACGCTTAACTTTGTTCTTATATCAAAACAACTTCTTTTTTTTTTTTTTAAACAACTTTACTTCTAAAACATTTTTTTTTTTTTTGGCTTTGTCATAAACAGGTTAAAATTATTCACTTAGGTTGTAAACAAGTAGATTTGAAATCTTATCAAACCAATACACAGAATAACTTCTTTACAATATCTTTTTTTCTAAGTTTTTAATTCCTGTGCTATGTCCACCTTAATTTAAAATGTATTTTTTGTTGGTATTTTATATAGAATATTTTCACTCTTTATACCCAGGAAGCAATTTTTTCAGGTTAAGTAGTCATTGACAGTTTTAAATTAAGGAAGTTTAATAGGAATATCAATACTAGTTTTATAATTAGTGGTTCAAATAATCTTGAAACATACTGCTTTTCAGTTTAAAATTTAAGACCAAACAAGTCAACTGAATTATTAATTAGTTTTATTATGTAGAAGGAGGAAGGAACTGAAAGATCAAGTTTGTGTTTCTGTTTCTCAACTAACTCTATTTTTGTGAAATTACTTAACCTTGCCTCAGTTTCTTCCATCTTAATGAAAGATTAATAACAATTACCTTTGAATAATGTATGCTTTTTATTCAGGATCATTTCTGATGCTTCAATCTAAATACATACAATGCATTTTGTGAATCTGTGTTTTAAACAGTTGAGTAAACTTTTTACCATAAAAAAATAAATTTTGTACTGCTCTATTGGAAAGTTAATTTAGGAGCTAGGACTAGCAATTGGTGTACACTTTAATTAAAAGTAAAATGATGAACTGAAAATCAAAATTGGTAATTAACATCCTACTAGGTTTTATTATTTAAGTGATTTAGAACAAGTTACCTGACTTCTAGGCTTCTTAAATAATAATGTTTTTTAAGTTTATTAAGATTGGGAACCATAAGTTAAAAAAATATTTTTTTCTCAGTACTTCAGTACATTGTAGAGGCTTGGTGAGAAGTTGTTGAATGAATATATTGTTCAGGGTTTGCCATTACTCAGTATTTTAGTTGTCTCATCTTAAAATAGATAATCAGTTTTGCTTGTGTGCTCTATAGAATGACACAGAAATAAAGCCCTTCAGGACTGGAGATGGTAGGATTTTGATTTCACTTTTTTTGAAAAATCACTATTACATAAGGTACTTCTTTAACATTATTTGTCTCTAGTGAGACTAAAAAGTTAATGAGACCTTTGGCTTAAATGCTGGGCTGGAAAACAGAAGAGGGAAATGGAAAGGAATGACTGAGGAAAGAAAACGTACATATTCTGGAGATAGAATGTGTTACCAACATCTATGTCACTTAATAGTGGCATTTTGACTTTTGCCTACCTCATTACTGCAGAATTTTTCACTTGAAGAGGTTAATCTCAAGAGGCTGCATATGTTTAAAAAAATAAACAAACCAACAACAAATCTTTTCATTTGTTTTCTGAGAGGAATAATAGTGGGTTTGAACATTTGTTTTCCTGTTACAAAGTACTAAGTATAACATGCATCATTTCATTTAATTTTCAACCACACCAGTGGGGTGGATGCTATTGTTTCAGTTTCACAGTTGGGAAAACAGATTCATGAAGGTTAAGTGTTTAATCTTCAATTACATAAGTAGTGAGTGGCAGGTAAGCATTGCTGACTCAAAGTATTTTCTACTGTGTTCTAAATGCTATTTTTAAAAAAATACCAACAGCAGACTTAAGACTCCGTTAAACAAATACAGCACCAATATAACTATACTTGTTTTAAGTAGTCTGGCAATAAGAAACAGAAGGTGAAAAATAAGAGAGACAAAGGGCAAAGAACAGGAAAGAAGCACAGCATAATGGCAAAGAATACAGGCTTTGAGCTTAGACTGCCTGGGTTTGAATTCTAACTCTCCCCCTTACGAACTTTGTAATCAGTTTGATTACAAAGAGATTAACTTCTCTGTACCTTGTATACTTATTTATAAAATGAGGATAGTCATAGTAACTTAGAGTTGAAGAATAAAGGTAAAGCACTTGCCTTAAATGTTAAAACCTATTTATTTCACTTTATGGAGTTTGCTTTTCTTGTGTGTGTCTGCTTTTTTCTGAAATACAACATCCATTTAGAAAAGTGCATAAAGGGACACCTGGATGGGTCAGTTGGTTAAGCGGCTGCCTTCTGCTCGGGTCATTCTGGGATCAAGTCCCGCATTGGTCTTCCTGCTCAGCAGAGAGCCTGCTTCTCCCTCTCCCTCTGTCTGCCACTCTACTTGCGCTCTCTCTCTGTCAAATAAATAAATAAAATCTTTTTTTTTAAGTGCATAAAACAAATATATAATAATAAAGTAAATGGCCATATAAGCAGAATCAAGTTGAAAAATGCAATATTGCCATCACCATTTAAGATCCTCCCCTGCCTGTTCCTTTCATAACCTCTTACTTTACCTGCGTAGAGCAGGGTTTCTCAACTTCAGAACTATTGACATTTTGGACTAAATAATTCTTTGTTGTAGGAGGCTGTTTTGTTCATTGTAGGATATTTAACAACATCCCTAGTCTACCCACTGGGTCGAATAGCACTTGCCCCCGAGATAAAAACCAATTGGGTGAGATCAAATCCTTCTCTATACCTCTCTACAACTCTACCTGCTGTGTACAGAGTAGACAGTAAGGGCATAAGGGTAGAAGCAGGGAACTCCATCAGAAAACTATCATAGAGGGGCGCCTGGGTGACTCAGTGGGTTAAGCCTCTGCCTTCAGCTCAGGTCATGGTATCAGGGTCCTGGGATCAAGCCCCGCATCGGGCTCTCAGCTCAGCGGGGAGCCTGCTTCCCCCTCTCTCTCTGCCTGCCTCTCTGACTACTTGCAATCTCTGTCTGTCAAATAAATAAATAAATAAATGAATAAATGAATGAATGAATGAATAAATAAATAAATAAATAAATAGAAAACTGTTGTAGAACTCTTGATAACAAATGGTGATTTCCAGACCCAGGATATACTTGAAGAGAAAGCCAAGACTATTTTCCTAATGGATTGAATGTACACTGAGAAAAAGAAGTCATGAATACCTCTGAGGATTTTGGCCTTAATAACTAGAAGGATGGTGATGCCAGCAACTGAAATCAGGAAAACAATCAGTAGGATACCTTTTTTGGGAAAAAATTAAAAGCTCAGTTTTGATATGTTGGTTGCCTGTTATATCCAAATAAAAATGTTAAGAAGAATATATATGTATATCAAATAATTATATTGTTCATCTAAAACTAATGCAATGTTTTATGTCAGTTATATTAATTTAAAAAAGATGGGAGCACCTGGGTAGCTTAGTTGGTTGAGCATCCAACTCTTGATTTCGCCTCAGGTCATGATCTCAGGATCATGAGATCAAGCTCCACATTGGGCTCTGAACTCAGCAGGGACTTTGCCTAGGATTCTCTCACTCTCTCTCCCTCTCCCCCTGCTTGCATGCTGTCTCTAAATAAATAAACAAAATCTTAAAAAAAAAAAAAAAAAAAAGATGTTAAGTAGGCAGTTGGATATGCGAATGTTAAATCCAGGAGAGAAATGTTGGCTAGAAATGTTACTGTGGAAGTTGTCATTGTCTAGATCAATAGAACTTTCTGTTATGATGAAAATGTTTTATTTTTACACTGTGCAATATGGTAACCAGTAGGCACGTATGGCTACTGAGCACTTCAAATGTGGTTAGTGTGACCCAGGTGCTGAATTTTTTTTAAATTTAATTTTAATCTATCTATCTATCTATCTATCTATATATATATATATATATAGGTATGGGTGACTGGTGGCTGCTGTATTATACAATGCAGGTGTGTTACTAAAACCATGAGATTAGAAAATATTATCCACAAATTGAGGGTAGATAGAGAAGGGAACCAACACTGAACCTTGAGACTACAATTTTAAGAATTCTGGGACACAAGAAGTAAACAGTAAATGAGACAAAAGAGGAGAGACCAGTAAGGTATAGAGAAAACTTGGAGCCCTAGTGAATCTAGTTTATTAAGAAGGAAATATATATATGACACTTATTTCTGATGGAGCGAGTAAATTAAATACTGAAAAATAACAACAATTGGCTCTTGGTCATTAGTAATCTAATGAGCACTTTTTTTATAGTGATGGGAAAGATAGCATGGTTTTAAGAAAGAATGGAAGGATCTTACTATTTTATGCTTTCTATTTTTCCTCCCTTTTTAATGTTTTTCTCCTTTTCCTACTCTACTATAATAATTTAAAGTTACATACTATTTTCTGTTATGTTAATAGTTACCTTTAAAATCATAACATGCATTGTTTCAAACATAATGTTAATCTGGACAATATAAGGACCTTAGAACACTAATTCCAAGACCTTCACTTGACTTTTTTTCCCTTTGGTCTGGAATTTTAATTCCTTTTTTCTACTCTATGATAATATTATTTTTTTTAAAGATTTTATTTATTTATTTGACAGAGAGAAATCACAAGTAGATGGAGAGGCAGGCAGAGAGAGAGAGAGGGAAGCAGGCTCTCTGCTGAGCAGAGAGCCCGATGCGGGACTCGATCCCAGGACTCTGAGATCATGACCTGAGCCGAAGGCAGCGGCCTAACCCACTGAGCCACCCAGGCGCCCTACTCTATGATAATATTATTAATTCTGGTTGGAATTAATTAAACTTCTTGAATTTGTAGATTGTTATCTTTTATGAATTGTGGAAAATTCTCAGCCACTCTCTCCACATGTTACCTCTGCTATCTCCTGTCTATGGTTCTCCAATTACATGCATGTTAGGCCTTCTTTTTCTATCTCCCATGTCTCTTAACTTTGTTTCCACATTTACTTTTTTTCTCTTTCTCTGCTGTTCTAGATAGTTTCTAGTATTATTCTATATATCTACATATAGAATGTATATATTTTATAATATAACTAAATACATATTTATTATGTATTTTATATATTCTATCTATTTTAGAATATAACTATACATTCTAGTTCATCAGTTTTGAACTTTAAAACCCATCCATCACATTTAAAATTTTGGCTGTTTTATTATTGGAGGGGGTTAAAATTCATTCTGGTTCTTGTCAAACATGCTGGGTTACTTTTTGGTAATCCACTTTGTTTTACAGAATACATTTATTGCAGTGTGTACTGGGAATTGGATTTGAGGTTGTAAACTAAGCTGGTAGAATGAGCTTTTATATGCAAAGTGAGATATTAATGTAATTAATCTTATAAAATCTTTTTTAAGGATTTATTTATTTATTTTTGAGAGAGAGTAAGAGAACCATGTGAGCTGTGGGGGGGGGCAGAGGGAGAAAGAATCCTCAAGTAGACTCCCTGCTGAGAGCCCTGATGCAGGGCTCAATCCCAGGATCCTGAGGTCATGACCTCGGTCCAAATCAAGAGTTGGTCACTTAATCAACTGAACTACCCAACACACCATTAAGTCAAAAAAAAATTTTTTTTTTAATATTTATTTATTTGAGAAAGAGAGAGAGAAAGAGAGCATGAGCAGTGGGGAGGGGCAGAGGGAGAGGGACAAATAGACTCCTTGCTGAGCAGGGAGCCTGACGTAGGGCTCAGTCCCAGGATCCCAGAATCATGGCCTGAGCTGAAGGCAGATGCTTAACTGACTGAGCCACCCAGCCTCCCCAAATCAAAAATTCTTAATAACAAGTTGACAATAGAAGGAAAAAAACCTCTTTTTTGTTTAAGATTTTATTTATTTATTTATTTGAGAGAGAGAGAGAGAACGTTCACAAGTGGGGAGCAAAAGCAGAAGGAGAGGGAGAAGCAGGCTTCCTGCTGAGCAAGGAGCCTGATGTGGGGCTCAATCCTAGAGGACCCCCAGATCACGACCTGAGCCAAAGGCAGACACTTAACCAACTGAGCCCCGAAACCCTCTTCAATTTAGCTTCTATGAATTTAGCTTCTTTAAGTACATTGTGCTTAAAATTTTCTTTTTTTATTTGTTTTATTTTTTTTGTTTTAATTTCAGTATAGTTAACATTCAGTGTTGTATTAGTTTCAATGTACGATATAGTGATTCAGCAGTTCCATATATTACTCAGTGCCCATTAAGATAAACACACTCCTTGATCCCCATCATCTATTTCACCCATCCACCCCACAAGCCTCCCCTCTAGTAACCATCTGTTTGTTTTCTATAGTTAAGAAATTGTTGTTTGGTTTGTCTCTTTTGTTTGCTGTTTTGTTCCCAAATTGTATCTGTGAATGATACCATATAGATTGGTCTTTCTCTGACTGGCTTACTTTGCTTAGTATTACCCTCTCTAGATCCAACCATGTCTGCAGATGGCAAGATTTATTTTTTTGGCTGAATAGTATTCCATTGTGTGTATATCCACTTTGTTTTTTATTTAAAGATGGGAAGCATAATTGTTTTCTAGTATTATTTTGATAATTCCTATAGTTGAAGTCTTTATGAATCTATTTCTGCTCATGTTTCTCCTGGTTCTCACTAGAAGCATTTTATTTCTTTGCATGCTAGATTATTTTTTACTGTGTACTATTCAGTGTCCTTGGAAGATTGTTAGCAGGTCTTCTTTGAGGCATAGGAACAAGGTGTGTCCTCACAGAAAAGATTTATATTTGTTTGTTTCTAGCAGTTACCTAGAAGTCCTACCAAGCAAATTAACCTTAAGTTAAATTCCTGGCTTTAAGTATTCTTTGACCTTCTGCAAATCCACATGAAGCACAGTTTGTGGTATGGAATACTTCCTCCTCCACAGATGCATGCCTGCAAGCACATGTGTGCACACACACGCTGCCTATGGGCATGGTCAAGAAATCTTGTTTGTAGTTCCCTTGTGAGGGAGTGAGTCACTTCTACTGCTTGTTAATCCCCAGTGCAATGGTAAAGATCTTTGTACTCTCTACTCTGTTACTGGGAGAAGGGAAAGGGCATGATTTCTTACTACATCATTCCTTACTTTGGGTGAATCCCAGGTTTTATCTGCTATTTTCCTAGTACTTCACAAGGCCTTGAAAACCTCAGTCCCATTTTCTCCTGGTACAACAAATACTCTGTGGGCAGAAGCAGTTTCTCGAGCTGTTTACCTCACTAGGTTCCTTAACTGTACCTACTAATCGCCTGATTACCATCATTATTTTTGATGCTTTTCAAAAGATGTTTTCTGTATTTTATCCAATATTTTTATAGTTGTTTTCTACAGGAAAATAGGTCCAAATAGCCTAATCTGTTTTTTTTTTTTTAAGATTTTATTTATTTATTTGACAGACAGAGATCACAAGCAGGCAAAGAGGCAGGCAGAGAGAGGGGAGGAAGCAGGCTTCTGGCTGAGCAGAGAGCCCGATGCGGGGCTCGATGCCAGCACCCTGGGATCATGACCTGAGCCGAAGGCAGAGGCTTTAACTCACTGAGCCACCAGGCGCCCCAATAGTCTAATCTGTTTTATTACTAGAAACAGATTGGGGCAATTGCCCCACTTATTTTTTAGAAAGCTGAAAAATAAACAGTAACTCCAATTCAGCTTAGCTAATTTCTGATAAAAGATTTCAGGCATATACCTCATTAAGATATCATTAGCAAACTCCTATATTTTTCCAATATCTTATGCATGCAAATGTATTACTTGTTAGTAATAAAATAATTTTAATTAAGTTTTATAGTTTTTATCCTTTCTTATTTATATAGGACTGACTTCATCAGTGTTTAGAGGCTAAGAAAAGTGGCAGATATGGATAGTGATTCTAGGCATCTTCTCATCCCAGAGGTCAATCATGAAATAATAAATCCTGGACCTATGAATATCCAGTTTGATTCATCAAATCTAAGATCCAAAAGGTAAGTGATTAAAATAAAACATTTATTTCATAACTAGAGTTTTTAATTATTAGACTAGAACTATGTAGCCAAATACATATAGCTTTGAATATAAAATATCCAGTTACTTAACAGCATCTATATGTTTGTATGTGGAAGGGAAAAAATATGAATACACTTTAATCTTTTATATTTAAGCTCACCATTTGTGTTGTAGAAGGGGTTGGATTAAATTTTACAAAGTAAGATGCATTTATATAATTCATTTAACAAATATATATTGATTACCTGCTTTCTGCAAGGTAATATACTAGGTACGGGGGATAAAACAGTAGAATTAATACATAATCCTAACCTTCACAGTGCTTAAATATCAGCAAATAGTTTAAGATAATTTGAGTTTAAAATTTATTTCATTGCATACCTAGAAAACCTGAAAGAATCCACTAAGAAATTATAAATAGAGAATTCAGTAAAGTGGCTGTCCATAAAATAAACAAAAATAAGTAGTATTCCAGTAATAAGGTGTAATGGGAGAAAAGAAAAAGTAAGAGTAGCCTAACAGTGTGCAAAATCTACATGAGAGAAACATCAAAATAAGATTTAGAGTGTTTTTCCATATATGAGAAGCTGACTGACTGTGAGTTGAACTGTTCTTTCTTTTTGTAATTTAACACAAAGATAAACTGCTACCAGTACACCTATGAAGTAATCTCTTAGGACTTAGAGATTTTTTTTTTAATTTACTCAAAGAACCCTTGAGCTTATTTGGTATTTTATCGTATATCTCTTATGCAATTATAAAAATGAAAACAAAATATTTCAGTTAAGATATTACTTACTGATACTTCACATTTAGAACATGATCCTTTGCAATCCGTTTTCTAACTTGGTGTCATCAAAATTGTTTTTTGTTTCCCCCTGTTGTCCTTTGTATCATTAAGAATGTAATAATGTAGTACTTGTTAAGAGAATTTTCTTTCAAATCACTGGCACTTTCTTTAGTTTGGATGCTTGTACTTTCCTGATCTTACCAGAAGGTGTCACAATAGTATGGTTCATATTTCTTCTCAAATGGTCCTTAAATGGTTTGATGACTGAAATGACCAGTTATTTATAATTTACCTATAATTTACAATATACCAGTCATTTACAATTAACTGTCATACCACCAGGAATAATTACATTTATGACAACCACCTGGCTGATAGTGATTAAGAGATGTTCTGGATTATGAGATATGTCCATATTTTAAAAACATATAAGAATTGGTAAAATATGACATATAATGAAAAGGCATATTTTGCAGTCAGTGGAAGGACTCTAAAATACAGTCTTAATGCTCTTTAAATTTTAGTTCATAAATTTAATGTCTCCCTCAACCCCCAAAAGTGCCAGCAGTCAATTCCAAAGTTTGTATGGCCCAGCAGTTTCACTTCTAAGCATTAACTCACAATATCAAATAATATATGTACAAGGTTATTTAATGCAGTATTTTTTTTTAAATAGTCTAAGATTTAAAACAACCAGAATGTCTTTTCTTAGAGGACTAGATAAATAAATTTTGGCACATTGATATAATGGAATATTTTTCACCCTTTAAAACGAAGGAAGTGGCTTTATTACATATCAAAAAGAAACAAATCTTCAACTTGTTTTGTTAAATCAGAAAAAGTCCAGAACAGTGTAGTGTACCATCATTTGGGTAAAAATAAATTCTAAAACTGTGTATGCTACAATATGTATAAATGATTCTGGAAGAATAAGTAGTAAATTTTAAGAGTGGTTGCCTCCTCAGAGAGAAACAGTGCTTGAGTACAGATGCTGTTGGGTAAATACCCAACGATTCAACTACCCTAAGAGTTCCTTGGCCACAGAATCTTAATCTTGTTAACAGAGGCAGTAGGTTCCAGTCCAAGAGATAAAAGAGGATTGAAGCTAGAGATGGCAATGTGAAATTTGTCATAAAGAAATGTATCGTTGTCATTTACATAGTGGCCACCACAGAAGATAATGAAATGAATCTTAAAATTTTCACTTGTGTATTCCAACATCAAGTGAATACAAAAACTTATGAATGCTGATTGAATACTCAGGATTTTCTTGAAACATCTAAATTCTATGATAAATAATTGACCACTGTGACAATAGAATATAGGTCATTAAAGTGCATTCCAATTGGCAGGAGTTTGGACAGTTCCCTGAGAATCTGTTTAACCAGGTAGATTAAATGGAAATATATTTTCTATAATGAAACTTGTCAAAATGAGAAGGGATCAACTATTGAAAATCATGAGATCACTACCTGGGTAAGCATGTTTTAAGGAAGGCAAATATTGGGGTACCTGGGTGGCTCAGTGGGTTAAGCCTCTGCCCTCGGCTCAGGTCATGATCTCAGGGTCCTGAGATCAAGCCCCACATCGGGCTCTTTGCTCATCGGGGAGCCTGCTTCCCCCTGCCTCTCTGCCTGCTTGTGATCTATCTCTCTCTTTCTGTCAAATAAATAAATAAAATCTTATTTAAAAAAAAGAAAAAAGAAGGCAAATATTTATAGACACTTTGCAGTATTGAATGCTAATTTGCTTGTGAAATAATTTCTGCTTAAGAAAACAGGAACTATTATTTGATGAAAAAAAAAAAGAAGTACCTAAAAACATTGTTAGTTCTATTAAAATATGGGTTACTTCACTTTATATGCATTAAAAAAACCCTCAGACACAGTGAGGGAAGTTATTTTCCATTAGAAGAACCAGCTTAGGGGCTCCTGGGTGGCTCAGTAGGTTAAGCCTCTGCCTTTGGCCCAGGTCATGATCTCCGGGTCCTGGGATCGAGTCCCGCATTGGGCTCTCTGCTCAGCAGGGAGCCTGCTTCCCTCTCTCTCTCTGCCTGGCTCTCTGCCTACTTGTGATCTCTCTCTCTCTCTCTGTCAAATAAATAAATAAATAATCTTAAAAAAAAGAAGAAGAAGAAAAAGAAGAACCAGCTTAGACAACTATTTCTAACACAGATCATTTTGGAGTTACCATAAAGCTTTGGTGATATCCCATTATAATATTACTTGTGTAGTATTATTATGTAGATATATTTTAAAATCTGTTTACTTCTTAAAATGAGGCTTTTAGCTGCATCTTCATACGTTTATGAAATGATGAGTTTCATCATTATTCTAATATGCATTATGATAAATATCAAGTAGTTAAAATAGCGTTGGTCTTTGTGCTACCTAAAAATCATCTCTCATGTAACCACACTTGGGGAAACTGTGTTTGGCCATCAGAAAATAGAGAACAACATTTGATATTTTAATTTGCTTTTCCTCAGTTTAGCTTGTGATTAATTTTCTCTCTTCCACTAGGTGGCAATCAAAATATCTATCAGTTCAAATGTAACAATTTTAAGAACTCCTTTGAGCTGATAGTGTGCTGGATCTGCTTATGACATTGGTGGAAATGGGGTCTAATTAGACTCATGGAGGATGAAGCTTGTCACTGTAGAGTAGGAATACATGTCATAACCATTTGGATCTTTTGAGGAACTTCTGCAAAGCATATGTGTATACTTCTCTCTACACACCTCTTCTCCCTCTCAGTTTTTCACCTGGCTTGGGGTGGAGTTAGGAATGTGCGTGGAGGGACAGAAAGGTTTAGAAATCTCCTGTGTTGTATGTGATAGATTCCATTGGCAATCACTGGTCCAAGATATTGTCTTCCTGCTTTTCCCAGACTTTCTGGTAACCAAAGATATAGCTGGTATTCAGAATTGCTTCATACTGTGATGCTGCTCTGGGATTATGCCCCTTGAGAGTTGAACATTCCAGCCAGTCTAAAACCAGATTATGAAGTGGTTATTTTGTTTTTGAGCTCCCCTTTTTCAGTTTTCTTCTATCAACATTTCCTTTTTCATTTTTCCTAGGGTATAGGGCTTTCTTGTATCCTAGTGTTCCACCAGGGCAATAATTGACCCAGCAGTTTCCTCTTAGGCAGTGCTTGGTAAATCATACTTTTTGTCCCCCCTTTTTCACTAGTTCTTTTTTTTTTTCTCTCATCAACTGTTTTTGTTTTGTTTTGTTTTGTTTTTTAATTTCTTTAAAGCGTAACAGTGTTCATTGTTTTTGTACCACACCCAGTGCTCCATGCAATACGTGCCCTCCCCAATACCCACCACCTGGTTCCCCCAACCTCACACCCCCCACCCCTTCAAAACCCTCAGGTTGTTTTTCAGTGTCCATAGTCTCTCATGGTTCACCTCCCCTTCCAATTTCCCTCAACTCTTTTCTCCTCTCCATCTCCCCATGTTCTCCATGTTATTTGTTATGCTCCACAAATAAGTAAAACCTTATGATAATTGGCTCTCTCTGCTTGACTTATTTCACTCAACACAGTTCTTATCTGTCCTATTCTTTTGGGATCTGTTGTCTATTTGGTGTTTTGATGGAAAACAGTCTTATGTGTCAGAGACCTAGTCTATTACCTTTCCATAGCTATTTGCATTTTAATATGGAGAATCCTAGAAATGTAAAAGCCTGACCTAAAAGTTAGGGGTTTTTGTTTTGTTTTGGTAAGTGACAACATTGCAAGAACTCTGGTAAGTCAGTGGGACAGAGGTAGATATTGAAAATAAGCAGCATTCCTGGTACCTTCAAACACACTGTGTCATGGCCCCTCGTTTTTTTAGAATCTCTACTAGTCTGCACGTAATGTCAGATGGCCTCTTTCTGTTTCGTTTGGCAATAATACTACCCCTAAATAGCAGCCTGAATTGACTCTTTTGGATACTTGTGGTCCTGGGAGAGAGCAGGAATAACAAAGCAAAGTGAGGAGTTTATTAATTTGTAAGGGTAGATCTGGGGCCAATAGTAATAATTGGAAGCGGTTACTGAAGCTTGGTAGTTCCATAGTTAGGGATTATGGAGATGTATAACAAGAGATAGAAAAGTAGTTTTCCCAGGGATGCTGATTTACAGAGCTGCATAAATTATATTTTGAGAATGTGCCATCCATGTTAAGTAGATGGGACAAGGATCTTGACAATATATCAGTGACAAGGATGGTCCACTTGCTGATGCAGCGCTACTTCTATACCCTCCATCTCTTCCTTATTTTTCTTCTATTCTCTTCCCTCTTCTGTCTACTTTTCTCATTCTTCTCCCCGTTTCCATCCCCATGTTACTTTTCCACAGTGGAACCCTTTTTTGCTAGATGCTTACATGCATATGTGTGCGTCTGTGTGCATTTGGTAATGCATCAAAATCTGAAATGATTTTTTTCTAATGGATTATTTTCATTTTCCTCTATAACTTACATATTATCTTCAGTATAGATGGTCTACTACTTCTATAATGAGAACCAAGTTATTCAGAAAATACAGCATTCAGGAACACCTGGGTGGTTTAGTCAGTTAAGCATCTACCTTCTGCTTCGGTCATGGTCCTAGGGTCCTGGGATTGAGCCCTACATTGGGCTTTCTACTTTGTGGGGACTCTGCTTCTCCCTCTGCCCCTCCCTTGCTCGTGTGCATTCGTTCTCTCTCTCTCAAATAAATAAAATCTTAAAAACAAAAAAGAAAATATAGTAGTCTTATAATTTAGGGTAAAAGCAGTATATGCAAAATAAAAACTCATTTTCTTAAAAGCATTATTTAAATCACCTGTGTTTCTGTGGAATGTTACAAATCATGTTTTTTTCTCTACTTGGTGGAGCTTTTTTAGTAGGTGGGTATAAGGAAGTTTCTGACAACAGAAGCAAAGGAAATAAATTCCATCACACAGAGGTAAACATTGTTGAAATATTTTGGTACATTTCATCTTGTCCCTCTTTTCTATGATTTTTTTTTGGTGAGGTCACATAGTAGATACAATTTAAGGTACTGCTCATTCAGTGTAATTCTTTACTTCTCCCTGTTACTCCCTAGCTATCTCCCTGCCTGCCTCCTCTCTCTGCCTCTTTCACTCCCTCTCCACTTGCCGCCTCCTATCCTTTTTTCTTATATTTTTACTTTTGTCAGCAAACATTCACTAAGCATTTGTAGTGTGCAAGAAGTGCTCAAACACAGCCCTTACCTCCAGGGAAGGAGATAGACACACGCTGAGAAAAAGGGAGCACTATGATGAACAGTTATAAATATTTTGATTTTATTTTTAACTCAGTACTCATTTTTCACTAGGAAAAATACTGGTTTATCACATCCTGAGCTAGCATTACCAAGAATCCTGTGGAATTATCTTCCTGTGAGTAACTATGCTGTAGGGTCTGGCTAAGCCCAACCAGAAATACAATCTAGCCATTTGTAGTCCTGATGGCTAGGTGTTTTGGGGCTTTCTGTGCAGGCACTGCTCTGAGTAAGGATATTTGTTGTGGTAGTTTTTTTGGACTGAAGTTGAATTTCTTTCCTTTGAATTTTGTTTTATTTGTAATACATAGTCTTACAAATATGTGGTAGATCTTCTAAAGGATTAAACTGGTTGAAGTTTACTAACACCTGGTTACAAGCACTTCTAAAGGAAAGACCTATTCAGATGCTCCCTGACATAGATGTGACAAAGGCATGAGGCCTCCTTCCTGCTTATCCCCTCTGCCCACCAGGAAGGGGAATAGAAGTCCTTATCTCCACTTCTGAGTCACTAAGGAGATTTTCAATGTTTGGCAGGAGTTAGCAAAGTTTTTTCTGTAAAGGGTCAGATAGTAAATATTTTAGGCTTTGTGGTCCTATGAATTAAACTTCACCATTTTGCAGTGAGAATAGCCATAGAATACAAAATTACATGGACTTGGCCATGATCCAATAAAACATGCCATAGACTGGATTTGTCCTATCCTGACATAATCTAACATCCTTAATCTTTAAAAATGAGTTTTAGGGACTCAGATATATGGTTCCTACCACTGTGACTCTGTGACTCCTAGGGATACCTTTTGCCTTGTTTCTGGAAAAGCTAGAAAGTAAAGCCTACTCACCTTAATTTCACTCTACTCCCACAACTGCTTCTAATAAAACTGTTCTCATAATAATTGTTCCAATCAAAATGGTCCTTTGGACAATAAAACAGTCTCTAGCCTTCCCCTGAACTCAGGTCATGATCTCAGGATCGTGAGATCCAACCCTGCATCAGGCTCTGAGCTCAGCACAGAGTCTGCCTGTCCCTTTCCCTCCCCCTCTGTCCCTCCCCTCACTCTCTCCCTCTCTCTAAAAATGAATAAATAAAATCTTTTTAAAAAAGGAATTCTTGCCGTTTGGAGGCATCTTTGAGCTCGCTGAGTAGACACCATGAGCAAAGCTCACCCACCCGAGTTGAAAAAATTTATGGACAAGAAATTATCATTGAAATTAAATGGTGGCAGACATATTCAAGGAATATTGCGGGGGTTCAATCCATTTATGAATCTTGTGATAGATGAATGTGTGGAGATGGCAACTAGTGGGCAACAGAACAATATTGGAATGGTGGTAATACGAGGAAATAGTATCATCATGTTAGAAGCCTTAGAACGAGTATAAACAATGGATATGTTCATCAGAAGAATCAACTGCTTCCACATGTCCCCTCTCCATAGTACCTGTTTTACTACGATATAAAAATCAGATCGTGTGCATTTTCATATTGAGCTTTTTTGTTAAATAAACTTTTATAATAGCCAAAAAAAAAATGAATTCTTAATATGAGAAAATGCTTACAATATATATTTGGGGGGCATTTCAGTGATTCTGAAGCACAATTTTTACTATAAAACTTTTTACTTCTCCTTGAAACCTGGTACTTTCCCCTTGTATATCATTCTGGCTTCAGTCTCTATCCCTAGAGTTTATAGCAGTTAAAATCCTTGGATGACCTTGCCAGAGGACTTTAGGCCTGCATCAGGGGCATGAAGTTAAAAGGAAAGGAAATTTTAGTTAAAATGCTGACCTGGCATTTTTCTTCTTCTTCTTCATTTTTTTTTTTTTAAATGGAGAATATTTAAGGTTACAAAATGGGAAATTTTCTTTCTTTTCCAGAAATTCTTTTTTTTTTTTTTTTAAGATTTTTAATTTATTTGACAGAGAGAGAGACAGTGAGAGACGGAACACAAGCAGGGGGAGTGGGAGAGGGAGAAGCAGGCTCCCTGCTCAGCAAGGAGTCAGATGTGGGACTCGATCCCAGGACCCTGCAACCAGGGCCTGAGCCGAGGGCAGACGCTTAACCATCTGAGCCACCCAGGCACCCCTCTTTTCCAGAAATTTTTCTGGTGGATTTGTGTAAGAAGGAGGGTAGTGATTGGCAAGACATTTCAGGCTGAAGCCTACCCTTTATTTATAATTAAGACATACCCTTTATTTCAAAATATTGTTAATGATATTCTTAACTTATTGCACTTAAGTTTATTGGGACAATTTGTGATTTATTTTGACATTTTCATAGGGCGGTTAAAAGGAAGAGTTGCTGGAGAACTATACTATCTTGGAAATTTTTCCCACATTCCTAATCTTCCTTTTTTGAGGTCACTCATCATGTCCCGTTTGGATCTGCTTTTTCTAGGTGGAAGATAGGATGCAGTGATGGTGGTGGTTTTATTTTATATCAACCTAGAGATAGTGAAAATACTGATTGATGTTTGTATTACATGGAATAAATACCAAGATACTAGTGCTGTCATTTGCCTCATTATTACAGTTGTTATTTTGACTATTTTTATGTTTAATAACAGATTCATTCAAAGGCCATTTACAACTTCAGAAGTTTTTACATGTTAGAAAGTTTCATCCATGTATGTAAAATTGCAGATAGAAGTTTTTATTGGTGACAAACATCATTTTCAGCAATAATATGTACAATGGAAACATTTCTCTCTTTTTTTAAAGATTTTATTTATTTGACAAAGAGAGACAGAGCGGGAGAGGGAACACATGCAGGCGGAGTGGGAGAGGGAGAAACAGGTTTCCCACCAAGCAGAGAGCCCGATGCAGGGCTCTATTCTGTGTGGAGCTTAATGTGGGGCTCCATCCTAGGACTGTGGGATCATGACCTGAGCCAAAGGCAGACGCTTAACGATTGAGCCACCCAGGCACCCCAGTGGAAACATTTCTAAACATCCATTATCAGAATATTCTCTACTCAGTGTGAATTTTTAAAAAGCAGCTACTTTCTTGGGGCACCTGGGTGACTCAGTCTTTCAGTGTCTGACTCTTGATTTCATCTTGAGTCTCAATCTCAGATAATGAGTTCAAGCCCCGCCCAGTGTGGAGCCTAGTTAAGTATGTGGAGGCTTTCAGGTTTTTAATGCATGCTGTGTACCTATATAGCATACTTTTGATAGCGGCTTGCCATTGCAGGAGGAGTTAACATATTTTAAACAGTTTTCTTTTCATAGAAAAGTAGGTAACTTGTGTTTGAGTTTGACACATCTTTATTAATAGTTTGCCAAAGGATAACCAGTAAACTTCTGTATGATACACAAGATTTTTTTGGTCCCTTTTCATCTCCTTACTAAATTTTGAAAGAATGGGTTAATTCAAGTTATATTTTTAAAGTCTTTTATCATGTGATATATGTACAAAAGACTGTATAGCATGTATGTACATTTTTATTTTTTTTTAAGATTTTATTTATTTGAGAGAGACCACAAGCATGGGGAGGGGCAGAGATAGAGGAAGAAGTAGCCTTGCTGCTGAGCAAGGAGCAAGAACCAGGGGCTCAGTCCTAGGACCCTGAGATCATAACCTGAGCTGACTGAGTAAGCCACCCAGGCACCCCATATGGACAATTTTTTTAAATAATTGTAAAACCAACACCTATGCAGCCAACACCAAGGTATAGAAAAAGCAGCACCCCAGAAGTTCCTCATATGTCCTTTACCAAACACATCCTCCTTCCTCCCTACAGGTTCACCACTCTCCAGATGTTTATGTGACCGTTTCCCTACTTTTATTTATTTATTGTCTCTGTATCCCTAAAGACTGAATTCAGTTTTACCTTTTTGTGCGCTTCATGTAAATGAGATCATTCTATATATATTATTTTAGAATTTTTGTTCAGTAGTGTAATTTCCATCCAAGTTGTATATAACAGTATTTCTTTCCCATGCTTTCTGCTATTTTATTCTATGACTATCTGAAGTTTACGTATATTTACATTCTACTCTAGTTAGACATTTGGGTTGTCTCCAATGTGAAGATCTTACAATTAATGTTCTTATAAATATTGTATGTGTGTCTTAGCATACATGTGTAAGAACTTTTCTAGGATATATGTATGTGAATATTCAACTTAACTAGATAATGCGAAACTCTTTTCAATAAGAGTTAAACCAGTTTACGTTCCCACTATAGTGTGTAAGAGTTTCCATTACTCTACCTCCTCCTAGTGCTTGGTATTGTCAGATTTTAAAATCTTAGCAATTCTGGTGAACATGCAATGGAATCTCATGTTTCCTGCCCAAAAGAATGAGGTTGGGAAAGTGTTATTAATGATTACTCATTGTGGGGTTATGGGTGATTTTTATATTTGTTATGCTTTTTTAATGCTTTCTGAAGTATTTATACTTAACTTGTTAGCTACCACTCCATTTCTTTGGCTCCTTTTTACAAAAAACTCTTTGCAAGGATTATTTATTCTCACCATATCCACTTTTTCTCTTGAACCCAATTCAGACAGGCCTTTGCCATTACTACTCCACTGAAAGCACTCACATCACAGTCACCAGTGGTCATTTCATGGATCAGTTCTCATCTCATTTGACTTAGCAGTAACACATCACACAGTTAATCATTCTATCCTCTTAAAGAATGGTTAATTGGTTTGAAGATAACACACTAAATTAACACAGTAAATTGATTTTTGTACAAGTTGCTGCTTCTTTTGTACAGTACTTAACACTTTGATTACTCCCTCCATCATTTCTCCCCCAGTTTATTTTATTTTATTTTATTTTTTAAAGATTTTATTTATTTATTTGACAGGCAGAGATCACAAGTAGGCAGAGAGGCAGGCAGAGAGAGAGGATGAAGCAGGCTCCCTGCTGAGCAGAGAGCCCAATGCGGGGCTCCATCCCAGGACCCTGGGATCATGACCCGAGCAGAAGGCAGAGACCTCAACCCCCTGAGCCACCCAGGTGCCCCATCCCCCACTTTATTTTAAACATTTTAAACCTACAGAAAAGTTGAAAGAATTATCCCTATAACTTTTCATTAACATTTTTTCCTGATTCTAAAGTAATACAGGCACCTGGGTGGTTGACTGACTGCCTTCAGCTCAGGTCATGATCTTGGAGTCCCAGGATCTAGTCTTGCAGCTAGCTCCCTGCTCAGCGTGGGGGGTGGGGGAGTGGGTTCTGCTTCTCCCTCTGACCTTCCGCCTCTCATGCTTGCTCACTCTCTCAAAATAAATAAATAAAATCTTTTTAAAAATAAATAAATAAATAAAAGTAATGCAAGTTTTGATGATTGTACTATGGTTATATAAGATATCAACATTGGGAGATTAAGAGTCACTTATGGTTTGTCTCCCTCCCAATCCCATCTTGTTTCATTGATTCTTCTCCTACCCACTTAAGCCCCCATGTTGCATC
>NC_081568.1:84778252-84814736 GCF_022355385.1 Mustela nigripes | reverse complement strand
CTAGTTCCATCCACTTCCTTGCAAATGGCAAGATTTCATTCTTTTGATGATTAAGTAATATTTTATTGTATATATATTCATTCAAAAGAATGAAATCTTGCCATTTGCAAGGAAGTGGATGGAACTAGAGGATATATATATATATATATATATATATACCACATCTTCTTTATTTTATTTTATTTTTTCATTTATTTATTTTCAGCATAACAGTATCATTATTTTTTCACCACACCCAGTGCTCCATGCAATCCGTGCCCTCTATAATACCCACCACCTGGTACCCCTACCCCCCCCCCCCCCCCCCCCCCCCCCCACCCCCCCCCCTCCCTTTCCGAGTCCATAGTCTCTCATGATTCACCTCCCCTTCCAATTTACCCCAACCCTCTTCTCTCTAACTCCCCGGGTCCTCCATGCTTTTGGTGAGCATAGCTGCCTTCCACATCTTCTTTATCTATTTATCTTTCAATGGATACCTGGGCTCTTTCCAGAGTTTGGCTATTATGGACATTGCTACTTTAAACATTGGAGTTCATGTGCCCCTTCAAATCTCTATGTTTGTATCCTTTGGATAAGTACCTAATAGTGCAATTGCTGGGTCATAGTGTAGTTCTGTTTTTAATTTTTTGAGGAACCTCCATACTGTCTTCCAGAGGGGCTGCACCACTTTGCATTCCCATCAACAGTGTAAGAGGGCTCACTTTCTCCATATCCTGACCAACATCTGTTGTTTCTTCAGTTGTTAATTTTAACCGTTTTGACTGGTGTGAGGTATTATCTCATTATGATTTTGATTTGTATTTCCCTGAGGCCAAGGGATGTTGAGCATTTTTTTGTGTGTCTCTTGGCCATTTGTATGTCTTCTTTTGGAGAAATGTCTGTTCATGTCTTCTACCCATTTCTTGACTGAATTTTTGTTTTCTGGGTGTTAAGTTTAATAAGTTCTTTATAGATTTTGGACATTAGACCTTTATCTGGTAAGACATTCTGTAGGTTGCCTTTTAGTTTGGTTGACTATTGCTTTGCTGTGCAAAAGCTTTTTATCTTGATGAGGTCCCAGTAGTTCACTTTTGCCTTTGTTTCCCTTGCCTTTGGAGACATGTCTAGCAAGAATTTGCCATGGCCAAGGTCAAAGAGGTTGCTGCCTATGTTCTCAAGGATTTTGATGGATTCCTGTCTCACATTTAGGTCTTCCATCCATTTTGAATGTTTTTGTGTGTGTATGGTATAAGAAAATTGTCCAGTTTCGTGACACCTGGGTGGCTCAGTGGGTTAAGCCTCTGCTTTCCGCTCTGGTCATCATCTCAGGGTCCTGGGATTGAGCCCTGTGTCGGGCTCTCTGCTCAGCGGGAAGCCTGCTTCTCCCTCTCTCTCTCTCTGCTTCCCTCTCTACCTACTTGTGATCTCTCTCCCTGTCAAATGAATAAATAAAATCTTAAAAAAAAAAAAGAAAGTTGTCCAGTTTCATTCTTCTACAGGTGACTGTCCAATTTTCCCCACATCATCTGTTGAAGATACTTTTTTCCATTGGTTATTCTTTCCTGCTTTGTGGAAGATTAGTTGACCATAGAGTTGAAAGTCCATTTCTGGGTTCTCTAGTCTGTTCCCTTGATCTATGTGTCTGTTTTTGTGCCAATACCATACTGTCTTGATGATCACAGCTTATGACTAACATAAATTTTAAGCTTCTTTCACAACTGTTAAGTGCAGAAGAGTTATATGGAACCAGAGAAATCTGAGCTTTTCCCCCCTTCATTATTTGGATCGTTTTGTAATCTGAAAATAGCATATTATATTCAGTTTGGGGCACAGTATCATTTGTGACTTAGAAGGATTTAAGAGTCATGCTACTCTGCCTGGTCTTTCTGTTTTAGAGTATCTTACTGGAAGCTTAGAAACAAATGGAGGGAGTTTTGGTAAGGAACTGGCAGCATTAGTGACTAGAAATAATTGAAAACTAGAATCTGCAGTTGATTGGGACATAGTTATGGGAAAGAAGCATATACATAAATAATAGCATAATAGGATTTGTTACTGAAGTCCAAATAAAGTAAAATGAGTCAAAATATCTGTAGTGTCTTCATATTCCATTTGATTATACTTGTGACAAGTTTCACAAGGGAGGTAGTTGAGATCATTAATCTTTAGTACATGAACCAAGCAATAGATATTTTATTTGTCATAAGAAATAGCTTTGGCCCATAAAGAAGGAGTGGAAACTTCTTAGCAGAAGAGAGTGGTTCCTCTTTAGTATAGGAACATTTATGACAATAATTTCTTTGATTTAGTGCCAGAAACTTTTTGAGAGAATATTAAAAGCTGTATAGGTTTAAATTTCATTGTTGAAAACTAACAGCTGCTATATACTTCTTTTTCATATCTGACTGAAGCTCTTTCTGTTATGTCTCCTCTATTGCTAAATTCCTAAAAATTAAAAAAGTGTATTTATAATAGTATTATGAGACAAAAGCGTTAGTCTTTGGATTGGATAATACTTCTTTTGTGACATTTTCTTTTCCCACCCAAAGTGAGAACTGAATGCCTTGCCTTGGTACATCCCATTTCTAATGGAGGACAAGAAGTTATTTTCCTCAATGGCTGACTTCCAGAATTTCTGGCTGAATGTTCTTTGTCAAGTGTATATTCCCTTCTCTAGGCCTTTCTATATAGAGCCCACAAACATCGTCAATGTGAATGATGTCATTCAGAGGGTTAGTGACCATGCCTCTGCCATGAACAAGAGGATTCATTACTACAGCCGGCTCACCGCTCCTGCAGACAAGGCACTGGTAAGGGGCAAGCATTGCTAATTGTCTAACGTTAAGTTGAAATGAATAGCGAACAGCACAAGCCAGGGAAACTCCCAGTGATTGATCTTTTTTTTTGCTGGCCATATTCCAGATGGCATCATGGAAAATCAAGATAGTAATTAGTACACATCTTAACATCCCAGACTAGTTTATTCTTATCTAGCATGACAAAGAGATTTGAAATAATCTCTCTGTGTTGACAATAGCCTGAGATTTGTTAGATTAAATTCTGCTAGTCTCCAATCCTAAGAGCTCTGAGGAGAATAAACTACTTTTAAAGTACTTTAGGTCACTGATAAATAAATAATAGTAGATCTAGTTAGTTCATTCAGTTATTAAGTTTGAAGCTACAAGGGAAAAAATTTTTAAAATTTTTCTACTAGAGTGGGAAACTGAAATACATATAAACAAATATATCCTTGTATAGATAAAAAACAAGAGTCAAAGAGCAGATTCTAAATGTTTTAGGCTTTGGGCCATATATTATTGCATATTCTTCACTTTTGGCTTTGTTTTGTTTTTGTTTAAGATTTCATTTGTTTATTTGAGAGAGAGAGCACTAGAGAGAGAGCAAGCACAAGTGAGGGGCACCTCCACTTATCTGTTACGATCATTACAAATATATAAACCAGAGACGCCTGGGTGGCTCAGTTGGTTAAGCAGCTGCCTTCGGCTCAGGTCATGATCCCAGCGTCCTGGGATGGAGTCCCACATCGGGCTCCTTGCTCGGCAGGGAGCCTGCTTCTCCCTCTGCCTGTGCCTGCCATTCTGTCTGCCCGTGCTCGCTCTCTCTCCCTCTCTCTCTCTGACAAATAAATAAAATCTTTAAAAAAACAAAAAACAAATATATAAACCACTCTTTGCAAAGAGGCCGTAAAATAATAGGTTGAAGGCTGGATTTGACCATGGGCGATAGTTGTTGATTTTTGGTCTTCTAAAATCTGTATTATTACTTTAGGATCAAAAATATGTATTGGAGGGCACGTGGGCGGCTCAATCATTGGGCACCTGCTTTCGGCTCAGGTCATGATCCTGGGCTTCTGGTATTGAGCCCCACATCGGGCTCCCTGCTTGGCGGGAAGTCTGCTTCTCCCTTTCCCACTCCCCCTGCTGTGTTCCTGCTCTCACTGTCTCTCTCTATCAAATAAATACATAAAATCTTTAAATATATATATGTGAAGTAATCTGGTTGCTTATAAGAATCATCACATGAGATATACAGAAACTTAAAAGCTTAAAAAAATGGAAACATTCTGGGAGGAAAAGTGATATTTTTATAGATGATAATAAAAAAAAGGAGAGCGAAACCAGTATTCTTTAGGTGTTTACTGAGGGACAAGGCTTGAGATATCTCAAGTAAAGCCATGTAAGGTATTAACATCTCCTTTTGCATAGCTGAAGTAGTGATTTCTAAAATATTCTGGTCATTTTTTTACCCAATCTTTTCATTTTTCTTCCCCTAGGCCTTTATATCAGTACTTGTCATAAAGACTTAGTTCCAACGGGATTATTTAAGTCCTCTGTGGAGTAAAAGTAATCCAATGTCTCTGGGTCTAATTCAGACCTAGAAGCTCTTCTTGTGGAAGCAGGCTTCAAAGATACTGGCTGGGCCAGTCTAGTCTGAATAGACATTGTTTGGCTGGAAATTAAGTCAGCAGTGTACACCAAGTTGAATACCTTTTGTTAACTGACATTGAGATGACTGTAGTAAATCAAAGTGTATAAACAGTAATAAATAGTGATCTAGAATTAACAGTAAGACATGACCATTTTTAATGAATGTATGTATACGTACAGGCTCATTTCCTGAGAATTCCAAAATTACTTTATTACGAGATGGTTAAGGGAAAAACAGTGTGAAACCACACGTCTCAGGATTCTATGGAGTTGTGCCTTTTTATTTCTGAAACTTTCCTTATTTATCTTACTATTTTAATTCTAGAATGGGGAAGAGAAGAAAATTATTTGACTGCCAACATCTCCTAGATCCTGATTAGTAAAAGTGTGTCCTGCACAAGCCAGCAGTACTGGCATCACTGAGAACTTATTAAAAATGCAGAATCTCAGTCCTTACTCCAGACCTACTGGATCATAATCTGTATTTAACAACATCCCTGTGTCTGTCACAAGAAAATTTAAGTTTGAAAAGCACTGTCCTATGCCTGGGTGGTGGGTGGCTCAGTTGGTTGATCATCTGCCTTCAGCTCAGGTCATGATTCTGGGGTCCTGGGATAGAACCCACACATCGGGCTCTCTGCTTAGCTACTCCCTTTCCCTCTGGATGCCCCCTGCCCACCAATTTGTGCTCGCTCTCTCTTACTTTCTCTATCTCAAGTAAATAGATAAAATCTTAAGAGAGAGAGAAAGAAAGGAAGGAAAGGAGGGAGGACGGGAGGGAGGGAAAGAGAGAAAGAAGGGAGCAAGAGAGAGGAAGAAAGGAAGGGGGCACCTGGGCTACCTTCAGCTCAGGTCATGATCCCAGGGTCCTGGTTGAGTCCCACATCAGGCTCCTTGCTCAGCAGGGAGCCTGCTTCTCCCTCTGTTTTCTGCTCCTTCTGCTTGTGCTCTCTCTCCCCCTCTCTCTCTCTCTGACAAATAAATAAATAAATGAAATCTTTAAAAAAAGAAAAAGGAAGAAAGAAAGGAAGGAAGGAAGAAGGGAAGAAAGGGAGAAGGGAAGAAAGAAAGGAAAGAAGGAAATGAAGAGAGGAAGGAAGGGAGGGAGAGAAAGAGAAGGAAGAGAGAGAGGGAGAAAGGAACAAGAAAGGAAGGAAGGAAGGCACGGCCCTACATTACTGCTGGAGTATGGAATCCAATTCTCCATTTTGTCTGTAACTCTTAAAAATTTATAACTTCTTAACCTTTAGCTTCTAATCCTGCCTCCTGTAATTTTAAATTTTCACTTTTTATGAACTTTGCAAGCCATCATAGTTTATCACCTGCCTGATGCAGACATGATCCTTCCCCTTTTTTCTTTTTACACCCTTGAAGAAGATAATACAACTCAGACCCAGGATGGTTAAGGGTAAAAGAGAAAACAGCAGAGCCATTTACATATATGCCTTTTTATTTCTCAGAAATCATTGTTTCCAAAGCCACAGGAGGTGTAACATTCAAGACGTGTTTTACCCGCAAGATACCAGCAATTATATACGTAAAGTCTCTGTACTTTTTCCTTTTGTACCAGTCCATATCCTTTCTACTTACTAAGGTCCAATGTTCTATCACTTCCTTGACGTCTTCCCTAACGATTCTAGTCCCTGTTAATCTTTTGTCATTCTTGCAATACAGTATCCCACCCTTACTTTTTTCTCTCTTCTACCCTTATCTAATTGCTTCCAGTCTTCCAACTGGAATTTAAGCTTCTTAAAGTTGTGGACTGTATTTTTTATCTTGAACACTAAACCTAGCATAGAGTTGTAGATTTATATAGTGGATGCTAAATGTAAAAGATTGTTGAGGGATGCCTGAGTGGTTCAGTCTGTTAAGCCTCTGACTCTATCTCAGCTCAGGTCTTGATCTCAGGGTCATGAGTTCAAGCTCTGCGTTGGGCTCCATGCTGGGTGTGGAGCCTACTTAGAATAAAGGGGAGAGGGGCACCTGGGTGGCTGAATCAGTTAAACATCTAACCCTTGCTTTTGGCTCAGGTTGTGAACTCAGGGTCATGAAATGGAGCCCTGAGTGGGGCTGTGTCCTCAGCCTGGAGTCTGCTTGAGAGTCTCATTCTCCTCCTCTCTCTGCCTCTCCCCCAACTTTCATGTGCTATAAATTCATTAGTTAATTAAAATCTTTAAAAAAGAGAAAAGATCATTGACTTTTTACCTGTCAGCTCTTGTATTTTTTAACTACTATATGGGACTTCATGTTCTCAAAGGACTGTTCTCAGGGAGATGGGCAGAATTCCACCAGGAGACTAATTTTTTTTCCTCTCTAAGGAGGTAGAATTCAGAAGATATGTATGGGAGGTAAGGTGAGAACTATGTGTATAAGAAAATATATCTATTCAGTCATTCCGTGTGTCTTCAGCTTCTCTATTAGCTCCTTGTGTTTTGTTTGCATATTCCATCTCTAAGAATCCTTGCTTTGCCTTTCCTTAGGCTATGTTAGCTCACTTTTTACTTCTGCTTTTTATATGCTCTTCATATATATTTCCTTTCTTTATCTTGTATTTATGTGTCATTTCTTTATAGTTTGAGTTCCCTACTGTTCCCTACCCTAGGTTTGCTAAAACCTATTCCTGGAGGAGTTCAATGGCCACTTGATTTTTGAAATTCCTCTCACTTAAGCCCCAGATCTCCTCCATCTAGAATTCCTTAATCTCACTCTTTACTGACTCTTCTTTCTTTCTCATGAAAATGAAGGGAAAAATATTTTTATAGTTGCATATTTTAAGAATTCATTGTCATTTCACATTGCTCTTATTCTCCAAACTCTTAGTCCTTTAGATCTACTGCATTTGGAAAGGGTTTTTTATATTCATTAATCAGGGATACATGCTATTTGTTTGTGATATTAAGAATTATATCTAGAGTCAGGTCCTCTGATGTTTAGAAAATATCCTATCCTGCACATTTTCTGGTTGTAACATTTCTCTTATAACATTTCTTCTTTTACTAGATTGCTCCAGATCATGTAGTTCCAGCTCCAGAAGAGTGCTATGTATATAGTCCATTGGGTTCTGCTTATAAACTTCAAAGTTACACTGAAGGATACGGCAAAAACACCAGTTTAGTAACCATGTGAGTAAAACTTCTTTTTGGATCATAACTTAAACTTTTTATAAATGAAAATTCCTGGTTATTTTCATTTTTGTCTTAATTAAAATGTTTAAAGAGTCAAACTCCATATTTTTACTACTATTATTCTATGTTTTCAGTTTTATGATTTGGAATACCATGATGGGAACATCTATATTAAGTATTCCTTGGGGCATAAAACAGGTAATAAAATTTTTCAGCACACTTTTTGCCTGAAATTTTTTCTCTTTATTTTGTAAGATTTACAATCAAGGTTTTAATAAATCTAGACAGTTACTGAAGAAAATAGATAATCATATTTAACTTTACATTGTCAGGTTTTTATCATAATTGTTTAGTGTAGGGTAACGTAATGTGGTTGCATATGAATTTATTCTAACATGATGATATATGTTTTCTATATTTGTGTTTTTAAACAGGCTGGCTTTACTACTGGAATGTGTGTCATCATGCTGATGGGCATTTTAACACTTTATTGCTGCTACAGAGTAGTGAAATCACGATCTATGATATGTAAGAGTTTGCCATGGTGAAAATAGAGTAACCATTTGGGTATTCATAGGTATTTCCTGGTGAAGGAGATCACTAATGTGTACATTCCACATGTGTGTTAACTATTTTGTGTCTAAAGATTTACTTCTCTAACTCATAGCATACAGCTGAACTGATATGTCAATGAATTAGTGACTGCCTTTGAAATTCAGAGAGGTTTGTAGTTTCTTTACTTTGATGCTAATTTCCTGATTTAAAAAAATATGATAAGATCTTATTTTAAAAATAGTCTTTTTCAGAACTAAGTTGAAAATTCTGTGATTCTGGGTTGCCTGGGTAGCTCTATCAGTTAAGTGTCTGACTCTTGATTTTGGCCCAAGTCTTAGTCTCATCGGCCTGGGATCCAGCCCTATGACAGGCTCCTGGTTCAGCAGGGAGTCAGCTTGAGGATGGTCTCTCTCCCTCTCCCTCTAACCCTCCCCCCTGCATGCGCTCTCTCTCAAATAAATAAATCTTTTTAAAAAAAAGAAAGAAAGAAAAGAAAACAAAATTCTGTGATTCTTAGCAGTTAATGGTGACTTTTGATCTATCCCCCACCAAGAGATCTAGATGTTAGAATCTCTTTAAAGTAGAAAATGTAACTAGAAAAATATGAAAATATGAACGTGTCCATTTTAGTGAATTCATAAAGCTTAGTAATACATTGCCTCTGCTCATCTCTGTAAATTCTGGATCAGGGAATTACCTTTTTAGATTGTTTTAAAGTAGTTTAGGACCTAAATATCCCTACATTATTTAGGTGAATCTTAGCAATTTTGAATCAAGAAACCAGGCTTTGTCTTTGAGGGGGAGGGCTTTATTAAGCAATGTATATTTTGTCTTTTTTTTTGAGGGGGTATATATTTTTTCTTAATTTTATGATTTATTCTTACCCCTTTTCCATTTATCCTCAAATACCTTGATGCTCTTACAGATCTGCTAAGGTTTTTGTATGATGTAGACATTAGCCCTTTAGCCATTATTTCTTGTCAATTTTCTTTTCCATTCAACATTTGAATGGCTTTTGTATTATATGAGTTTGTTTATATCTACTGATCTTTTCCATTGTATTTCTATTTCTTCATTTGATAGAAAAGGATAACCCTTCAAGGTCTATTTTTATATTGTCTTCTAACTTACTTAATTTTTGAATTAATTAGGACTCAGGAAAACTTTCCCCCATATGTCATTTAAGTATGCCAAATATTATTGAATAATATCTTGACTCTTACTCATGATTTTGCTTAGCCATGATTTTTCATTTGTTTTTATTAATTGCAAAATATTATGATACTGTAATCTGTTTCTTATATTATCTCTACTGTTTTGTTGACCTATGTATCTTTTTACATGTTTGTTCTGTAATGTTTTAATTTCTGTTACATCATTCTGTGTTCTAATATCTGGTGATGGACTATTCTTAATATTTTGCTAAATATTTTGAGTTAATTGGGGGAACACAGATTATGATTAATGGATATATTAGTAACATCTGTTTTATTCTTTCTCTTGTTTTATCTAGCATCAGTGGATACCAGTACCTGGGAATATCCAGATGTCTGCAGATACTATTTTGGCTCCTTTGGACAGTGGTCAAGTCTCCTTTTCTCCTTGGTATCTCTCATTGGAGCAATGATAGTTTATTGGGTGCTTATGTCTAATTTTCTTTTTAATACTGGAAGGTTTATTTTTAGTAAGTATCCATATCATATGCTTTAACAGCAGTTACTTTCAGATACAGTAACTACTGCAATGTTTTAGTTTCAGCCTTAAATTCTGGATTTGGGATAAATAAAGTAAAAAGTCATTTGTAATTCTGGAAGATATAATTGATTCAGTTTGTTTTAATATCATAGACATACTTTTATCCATTTATAAACTCTTTATGTATTTGTATATTTGTGCTTTATATGTAAAGAGAAATTTTTACTGCCTACGAACAGATTTTTTTCCTCCCTTGGTGTCATTATCTTATCCACTGAAAAAAAAAAGATCTATGCGTATACCCACTCCCCACCTCAGTTGTTATAGATATAGTTCTTTTTTTTAGATAGAATTTACATTCATAGAAACACATAAATCCTAGCCATACAATTTTGATGAATAAATCCATGTAACCATACCACCTTCATGAAACCATTCCATCGTCCCAGAAAGTAGTGCTATATTTGTTAATTATAAAAATTCAAGTTATTTGTTGCTATTATAAAATAACCTAATTAATTTTGGAAACTTTGTCTTGAATCTAGCAAATATGTCAAACTCATATCGATTCTAATTTTATAGGTTCACTCTGGATTTAATTTTAGACAGTTATGTCGTTCATAAGTAATGAAAACTACCCATCCAGTTATTATTTTAAATGATTCATACCTATATACATACATTTATATTTATATACATATATCCTTATATTTATATATATATATATATATATACACACAAACACACAACATATATGTTTATATGTACACATATTTATACATATTTATCTTTTTCAAAGTATAAAGTTATGTAGATAATGTCTCTGGTAGACATCCTTATATTGTTCCTGTGGATATCTTTCCCCATTAAATATTAAGTTTGTTGTGGGATATTGGTTATACCCTTTAGCAATTTAAAGATGTTCCTGCCTATTATTAAGAATTTCTATTAATGTGTACTGGATTTTATCAGATATTTAATACTCTATATCCCTTGAGATGATCATAAATCTTTTCTCCTTTATTTTTATTTATTTATTTATTTTTTAAGAGAGAGGAAAGAGAGAGTGTGAGCAGGGTGGGGCAGGGCAAAGGGGCAGGGAGAGAGAGAGAATGCTAAGCAGACTTCATGCCCAGCCCAGAGCCAGACATGGGCTCTGTCTCACAACCCTGAGATTATGACCTGAGGTGAAACCAAGAGTCAGACACTTAACCAACTGAGTCACCCAAGACACCCCAATCTTTTCTCCTTAAAATTGTTATTATGATAAGTTAAATGAATACATTTTGTATTATTTAAATCATTCTTATATTCTTACATAAACTTAGTTTAGCAGTCATAATGTGTATTTTTAAATTTTTTACTGGATTCAGTTTATTTTCAAGAGGAATAGAGTTACTATTTTATTTAGAACTTTTGTGTCTTTTCAAAAGAGATATTAGCCTATAGTCTGTTTTGTTTTTCATTTTTTGTTTTTTTTCCTCATACTGTCCTTGTTGAGCCTTGATGTGTTTGGCTACTATAACAAATTACCATAAACTGTTCAGCTTAAAACAAGAGAAATTTATTCTCTCGCAGTCCTGGTGACTGGAATCCAAAATTGAAGTGTCACTAGGGCTCCACTCTTTCTGAAGCCTTTAGGAAAGAATACTTCTTCCTTATCTCCTCCTAGCTTCTGGTGATTGATTGTTGGCAATCCTTGGCATTCCTCAGCTTGTGGCTGCATCACCCAATTTCTGCCTGTCTTCACATGGCCATCTTCCCTCAGTGTGTCTTATTAAAGATACCAGTCATTGAATTTAGGGCCTACCCTAACATGTATGACCTCATCTTAATTATATAACTTAATAACCCTATTTCCAAATAAGGTCACAGTCTAAGGTTCCTATGGATGTGGATTTGAGGGTAGACTATTCACCCTACCATACTTGGTGTTAAGGTTTTACCAGCCTTATTTGAGTCTTTGGCATCAAGAAATAGATAAAAACTGATCATCTCTAATCTTATCACTAATAACCCTTAAAGATAGTACAAAAGCCTAGAGCACTACTCTTCCCTCTTTTATCTTGACAAGCATACAGTGGAGGTGAATAATTCATACATACTTAACTTACTTTATGACTTGAAAATCTAATCCAACATTTTTTATCATATCATTTAACTTTCAAATTAAACACTTAAGGCTTACTAAGGTCATAAAAGATTAACATCAAACAGAATAAAGTAACTTCAGGGCGCCTGGGTGGCTCAGTGGGTTGGGCCTCTGCCTTCGGCTCAGGTCATGGTCTCAAGGTCCTGGGATCGGGCCCCACATCGGGCTCTCTGCTCAGCAGGGAGCCTGCTTCCTCCTCTCTCTCTGCCTGCCATTCTCCCTACTTGTGATCTCTTTCGCTCTGTGTCAAATAAATAAATAAAATCTTAAAAAAAAAAAAAAAAGAATAGAGTAACTTCAGTCTAACAAGAAAACACATTCTTAATCCATTCTCTCATTAACTATAGAGTGATTTGAATGCTTAGATATCTGCATATGGTTTTTTTTTTTGAGATGTCAAGCAGTCAGATACTTTGTTTTTCTTTTCAAAATTTTATTTAAATTCTAGTCAACATATAGTGTAATATTGATTTCAGGTTAGAATTTAGTGATTCCTCACTTAGATGTAACACCCAGTGATCATTATAACAAGTGCCCTCCTTAATACCCATCCCCCATTTAGCCCACCCCCATCCACCTCCCTCCATCAACCCTCAGTTGTTAAGAGCCTCTTAACAGTGCTTCCCTCTTTTTTTCCTTCCCCCTTGTTCATCTGTTTTGTTTTTTAATTCCACATATGAATGAAATTATATGGTATTTGTCTTTCTCTGACTAACTTAATTTGCTTAGCGTAATACAGTCTGCCTCCATCCTCATCATTGCAAATGGGAAGATTTCATTCTTTCTAATGGCTGAGTAATATTCCGGTAATATGTATACAAACACACACACACACACACACACACACACACACACATACATATGTATTCACCACATCTTCTTTATCCGTTAATCAGTTAATGGACATTTGGGCTATTCCATAATTTGTCTATTGTTGATAATGCTACTGTAAACATTAGGGTGCATGTACCCCTTAGAATTTGTATTTTTGTATCCTTTGGGTAAATACCTAATAATTCATTTGCTAGGTCATAGGGTAGTCTTATTTTTAACTTTTTTTTTTTTTAAGATTTTATTTATTCATTTGACAAAGAGGGAGAGAGAGAGCGCACAAGTAGGCAGAGCAGCAGGCAGAGGGAGAGGGAGAAGCAGGCTGTCTGCTGAGCAGGGAGCCCAATGTGGGGCTCGATCCCAGGACCCTGGGATCATGACCCGAGTTGAAGGCAGCCGCTTAACAGACTGAGACACCCGGGTGTCCCTATTTTTAACTTTTTGAGGAACCTCCATACTGTTAAGAATGGCTGCACCACTTTGTATTCCCACCAACAGTATAAAAGGTTTTCCCTTTCTCCACATCCTGGCCAATATCTCTTGTTTCCTGTGTTAGTAATTTTAGCCATTCTGACCAGTGTAAGGTGGTATCCCATTGTGGTTTTGATTTGTATTTCCCAGATGATGAGTTATGTGGAACATCTTTTCATGTATCTATTATCCATCTGGATGTCTTCTTTGAAAAAAATGTCTGTTCATGTCTTGTGCCCATTTCTTGATTGGATTATTTGTTTTTTAGGTATTGAGTTCGATGAGTTCTTTTTTTTTTTTTTTAAGATTTTATTTATTTATTTGACAGAGATCACAAGTAGGCAGAGAAGCAGGCAGAGAGGGAGGAAGGGAAGCAGGCTCCCTGCCGAGCAGAGAGCCTGATGCAGGGCTCGATCCCAGGACCCTGGGACCATGACTTGAGCCGAAGGCAGAGGCTTTAACCCACTGAGCCACCCAGGTGCCCCAATTTGATGAGTTCTTTATAGATTTTGGATACTAACCCATTATCAGATATGTCACTTGAACATATTTTCTCCCATTCCGCATATGCTTTATACTTTGCTACTTCCTTTAGTATAACTTAGTGGTACATGTGAGCAATAATTATTACATAATCCTCAGTCTATTAAAACATATATAATATTTTATGAAAGCTTTACGTGATTCACCAAATAAGTTTTGCTGTTTTAAGTGTTGGTTTTCACCTTCTGCAGGCTTCAGAACTTTATATAAGTACTTCAGAACTTTATATAAGTAACTATACTTATATCAACTAGTATGAGTAGAATACTGTATACTTTATCTTGATTCCAGGGCTTTAACTAAATTCTGCTGTGTAAGTAGATCTTTTTTCTTTTTTTAATCTGCAATTGTGTAAAAATTTTTCGTAGTGGGAACTGAAGCCCATGACATTCCTGTAAGTAGAGAAGAAAGCTGAGAGTAGTTAAGCTGGTTAATAATGAAGCAGACTTGGTTCAGTGTTCTACGTAATATTACCACACAGTAGATCTAAACGATTTTTGTAGATCAAAGATTTTAGGGGGTGATTGATTTAGCATCTTTCATTTGATATTAAACTGTGTTTTTTCTGTAATTTTTAGATTTTATTCATCACATCAATGACACGGATGCTGTACTGAGTACCAATGATAGCAACCCTGGTAAGTAGTTTGAAATTTAAAGTTTAGCTTGTTTTTTTATTTTCCGCTTTGCTTCAGAAGGAATTTAAGGTGGAACATATTGCTTTATATTAGGTAAAGAATTAGTGCAACATCATTACCATTATATTAACTGAGCCAGTATTAAATTGATGGCAACCAATGTGTTTCAAAAAAAGAAACTCCATGAAAGGTTGTATTAATGTGAGCTAAACAAGATTGAGTTTGTATTGTGCAGTTCACAATGGTAGCTCACATCTATAGAATCCATGTTTGCCTATAAATAGTCAATACATATTTTTAAGAGCTTGTATCTTTGCTAATTGTTTTGGAAGTCTAGAAGCATAGTTCTCAGGTTGTTAACTTTTTTTAGACATTTGCTGTATTATTTACTAATGCTTAAGATACACAAGTCTGTATCCTGGAAAATAATTTCCTAATAATGAACAAAAGTTAGTAAATACAGACAAATAAACTGAAGGCATGACTTAAAAAAAAAAAATCTTAATTTCTTAGAAAGGTTTTCTTTAATTAATTTTTTAAAAATAAATCTTTGTGCCTTATGGATTTATCTACTGTGGCAGTCATGAGGAAAGTGAATGTTAAAAGCTAATGTAAAAGCCACTGGGTGGCTCAGTCAGTTAAGCATCTGCCTTTGGCTTGGGTCATGATTTGAGGGTCCTGTGATAGAGCCCCAAGTAGGTCTCCCTGCTCAGTGGGGCATCTGCTTCTCCCTTTGCCTCTCCCTCTCACCTGTTTTCTCTTTCTCAAATAAATAGATAAAACCTTAAAAAAAAAAAAAAGTAAAAGCTAATATAACCTTCTTTTTTTTAAAATATTTTATTTACTTATTTATTTGACAGACAGAGATCACAAGTAGGCAGAGAGGCAGGCAGAGAGAGAAAGGAGGAGGAAGGCTCCCTGCTGAGCAGAGAGCCCAACGCGGGGCTCGATCCCAGAACCCTGAGATCATGACCTGAGCCGAAGGCAGAGGCTTTAACCCACTGAGCTACCCAGGCGCCCCCTAATGTAACCTTCTTAACAGTTTTACTGTTAATCTTTAACATCACCCAAAACTTTATGTAGTAATGATTTAGATTTCAGAGTATTAGATTTCAGAAATGCTAATTTAGCTTTATTATGATTTCTAATGTATCTTTATGTTAGATTTATATATTTAGATTTCAGAGATACTAAATTGATATCATTCCGATGGAGGAACACATTGATCAATGAGAAGAAAATTCATTCTATATATATATATTTTTTTAAATGTAATTATATATTTGAGAGAGAGAGAGCAGACTGCCAGGGAGAAGGGCAGAGAGTCTTAAGCAGTCTCTATATTTAGCATGAGCCCGATGAGGGGCTCCATCCCACCACCCTGAGAACATGATGTACTCCAAAACCAGGAATCAACAGCTCAACCAGCTCTGCCACCCAGGCGCCCCTCAACATATATTTATTAAGCTTATTATGTGTCAGGAACTATTCTAGGCTCTGAAGATATAATGAACGGATGGAAGTCTCTCCTCTCTTAAAGCAAATGTTTCAGTGTTTACTGTTCAGTGTCTTTGTTCCTTAATTAAACTCATTAACCTGTGTTTTATTAACACTAGCAAATGAGTGGGTGCAGTACCAGCATTTCTGTAGACAGACAGACAGATACACACACACACACACACACACACACTTTTGAATACTTAAACACTAACATATTTTGGTTTAACTTTAAAATATGTTCATAAGTTTCCTGATTACACTGATGATTTGGAGAGTACCATCAGCAAAGTCAGTTTACTTTGCGTTCTTCTCTTTGAATGATGTGTTAAATACTATGAAACAATCCATTTCAGTTAATGTAAAATTATAATTAACCTTTATTGGATACTTACTGTGTGTAGGCATTATCCTAAATGTTTTATAGCACTTCTAAGTATTTTATGGTTTTATAGCACTTCTAGTTTTATAGCACTGCTAGGTAGATTATGTTAACTTCACTCCCTAGATGGAAAAACCAAAGCACAGAGAAGTTAATGACTTACCCAAAGTTACACAACTACTAAGTGAGAGAGTCAAGATTCATTATTTAGTCAGTTTAGTTCCATAGCCTGTGCTGTTTTCCACTGTAATTACTAGCACACAAAAAAATTCAAGTTAATTTACTTCTGTACAGACATAGAAAAAAAAAAACATGTTAAAAAGCAGACTAAGCAAGAAAAGTAAGTGTTTGCCTTTGTGGCATGCCAAATATATAATGGGTAGAGAATAAAATTAAAAACAGAACTTAAAATGAATATATCATTTTCTCTTTAGCTAATGATGAGAATGCTTGTTACTTATTAGGAGTATTTTCCACCAGCATTAAGAGTTGTTTTTAAGGTGCTGATTATTAAGGAAAGTAGTATTGTGAAATTAGAAACATAGAATGATTTTTATCATCTCTCCTAACAGAAGAAATTGCCAGCCACTCCAAGATCAGCGTTAGGAAAAATGTATTTTACTCAGCAGTTCTCTGGCTATCATCTAAGCTATTAGGCTGTTATAAAATGTGATAAACTCAGACGAGAATTATTCCATATTGCTGGAATTCAAGACTCGTAAGCTATAAGCAAGTTAGGTTTTGGCACTAACATGTCATCTGTTTCAATGATGTCCACTTTTTATTCCAAACCCATAGATTTTGTTTATTGTTAAGGAAATCTGTTCTGAGGCGGGTGGGTGTCTCAGTCAGTTGTGCATCTGACTGTTGACTTTGACTCAGGTCATAGTCTCGGGGTTGTGAGATTGAGTCCCATGTTGGACTCTGCACTGGTTATGGAACCTGCTTGAGATTGTCTTTTTCCTTCTCTCCTTTTGCCCCTCCCCCCTCTAAAAAGAAAGAAGGAAACAGACTTGTTCTTTGGACTTTGTGTGGGTTATTAGCACAAAGGTAGTAAACAGTCACCCTGAATATTTCTTACATTATTGTATAAATAAGATGAAATACCGTTCAGTTCAGTATTTTCTCTCTGGCAATGGAACCAAAAGATAGTTGGTAGGATAATTTTGTAGCTTCTTATAGAAATTAAGGATATACCTCAGAATTTTCTAAGATTCTCCCACCTTTAATTATTTGTAAGTAAAAGTTTCCTAATGTGTTCAAATATAAACCTCTATTTTTTTTTCCAGAAAGCAGAAACTTATTCATGATACAAGTTGAGGTTGGTAGAGCAAGTGTCAGTCTCTGGGGTAGCCATTTTGTATTCTTTGTGGTCTTCTCTAACCTGATGCTTTTCTGTTGCAGTGATTTGTCCAAGTGCTGGGAGTGGCGACCATCCCAACAATGGCTCTATGATTTTCTATGCCAATGACACAGGACTCGAACAGTTTGAAAAGTGGTGGAATAAGTCCAAGACAGTGCCCTTTTACCTCATAGGACTCCTCCTGCCACTGCTCAATTTCAAATCTCCTTCATTTTTTTCAAAATTTAATATCCTAGGTAAGCTGAGACACTGTGTTATGGAGCTTCTGTGTAATAGAGTTCACACTGGATTCTGTGGAAGTATGATCTGGCTGGGGAGAGTTACCTACCAGGCCTATTCACCTATGTTTAATTTGTTCACTTATATGTTACCCTGCTTTGTGGGTTTTTTTTGGAGTTTGACACAGAGAAAAATGTAGATGACCATTTCAAGCCCAGGTTCTTTTTTTTAGAAAATGAATTATTAGTTGTCCCATTCTAGGGTGACTGAACCACTGTTCATTTCCTTGGTGGGTACAACTAGAGGAAACAGATTAAGATTTCAGGAGGAGAGATCCAAACTGGATAATACAGGGAATCTCAATACTAAGGATTGGAAACTTAAGAATTTACCAGAATATTTTTTCCTACAGTTTCTACTTAAGAGTATAGCACAGAATTATCACCTAGCTTTCAACCTGGGATATCGTTCTCTAACTCACCCTAATGAGGTTTATTCTGCTTTTACTGTCCTCCTCATTGCTTTTTCTTTACAAGAACACTGTTTCCTCCTTAAAAGTACAGACTTCTTACCATGAGTCCAGTTTTTCAGAAATTTCCGAAATCACTGAAGAAATTTCACAAATTTCTGCATCATTAAAGAAATGTTTTTTATCCCATCTTCATTTGCAATACTGAACTTTAAGATGACAAAAGGAATCCCCAATGAAAACTTAGATCTGGTTATAAGGATAATAGTCATAAAAAATTGATAACCCCAAATAATCCATAGGGTTTCACCTCCTCCCTATAGTTCTGATCTCCTGGTAGGCAGTGTAGAGTATAAAATAATTAGATTATTCATCACATCAAGGAGTTAGCTTTTGGGGTTTTCAGAAAACCAAAGGAGGAGGTAAGTTTCTTTATACCTCTCTGCCTCACAATAGGGTTCTCTGCAAGACTGCCACAGACATACACAGAAAATCAAGAATTGGGATATAAGCTTTGGCCTCTTTTTTTTTATCGTTTCTTTGTCAACTACTCTGCAAACCCATAGTAGAGCTTATATAGCTTATTTGTGGTTTCTTGATTTGCTTGCCGACTTTCCTATGGAACAGATCTTTTAACATTAGCATATAAACTGGGAAAAGTATTTGCTAAAACAATCACTAGACTTGTAACCAGGTTGATTATTTTCTACCTCCTTAAGAATATTTTGCTTTTGTCTTTTTTTTTTTTTTGGTACTTTCCCTTTGTTTTAAAACTATAGCCTCTTTACAGAAATTAATATGTAATTCCTATAGAAAGAAACCCACTAGAATCTCCTGACTCTACTCCATAATGACTGGACTTAATTCCTTAAGAGGAAAACTTTCTAACTTCTAGATTACTAAAAATTCTGAATACCCACTTCACCCTGTGTATGAATAGCTATGAATGGAATCTGTAATCTTATCATCTAGCAGGTAGTACTATCCAGTCAAACCCTTCTCTAGGTACTAGTTCACATTATTCATGGATTATTTGGCTTATCACCTTTCTCAAATAGTCTTATGAGCCACATCTTTTCTTTCTCTTCTTTCTTACTTTTCTTTCTTTACTTTCTTACCATCTTATAGTAAGTGCTGTGACAGACTTTTCCAGCATTTTGACCATCTCTAATATTTGCAATACAAAGAATAAGGGTCAGTTTCATGTTGCTTTTCTCCTCCTGTGTAATCTTACGATTTTGTAATGGATTTTTTTTTGCATGTATCCTCCACTTAACTCAGCTCTTAAATAAATTAAACAGTTTTACGTTCTTCAGTATCTGAGCTACCTTCATTTAGTTCTTAGGCCTACTACATAGTGTTTTGCTTTCTGAAAACTCATGTAGCTTCTTTCTATTCTTTAGATCCCACCTGGGTTTTAGTGGGAATGATCAATGAGAATAATAATTTTCCACACTTCGCTGAAATTTAGAAACAAAGCTTAACTTTAAAATAATCTGTAAAATACACAAAGATGATAAATGGTTTCTGAATTTTGTCTCACAGGCACAGTGTCCGTTCTTTATTTGATTTTCCTTGTCACGTTTAAGGCCATACACTTGGGATTTCATTTGGAATTTCACTGGCTTATGCAAACAGAGTATTTTGTACCAGGTAAGCTGTTTTGGCCAAATAATCAATAAATTACAAAAATGTGACTTGTTAGTTAACTATTATTAAGTATTGCTATTATAAAACAAATAATGGCATTTTTTGGATGAGCACTTCTTATCAATCCTATTAAGCTAAAAACGGGAATGCAGTTGAAATTATTCCACTTTTCTCTCAGGAGTAACTAGGGCCCTTTGTCATTTCTGCTTGAGAATTGAAGTTCATTGAAGTTATAATGCAATTAAAGGTTGCATTTCCTAGACTCATTTCCTAGACTTTTCTGGAGAAGCATACCCCTAGAATTTCAGAAGCTTGTCACTGATTAACATATGTGGATGATACTATTCATTAATGTCATTGTTCCCTTATGTTTTTTTAAATTGCTTTTAATTAAGATGGTGGTTAGTAAGTGTTCCCTCCCTCCTTTTTTCTCTCATGGTTATACTTGGCAATTATCTTAAGTTTTACCCAAATTTAGTGGATTGGGGGTATGATAAAGGCACCGTGAAGCAATGAATGGACGATGCTAAGTGAGAAGACATTAGAAATTGGAAGTGAATATTATACTAGTATCCTGAAAACTCGTAAAGAGAAAGCAGTACAAAATTCTCTTATTTGTTTAGATAGACAACTTTCTTTCCATTCTTCACCTGTTAATTCAGGTAGTCTAGAATTCAAGTCTATTTAGTATCTGGTATTATTCTGAGCAATTACAACTGTCAACTCTCTGAAGCAATTACAATTGTCTACCATTCCTTCTGTTGCTTTTGTTACAACATGCCTGGGTTTTCTGAGTATATTGAGTTGTTTGTTGAAAGTTGTTACTATGTTTACATAGATCATCTGGGTGCATTAGCTTTGATTTTTTTTTTTTTTTAATTTCTGTAAGAAGCCCATAAAGACTAAAAAGTCAGTGTAAATTCAGGATAAAGGAAATACTAGAGACTGAAAGGCATCCTTCTCTTCCATATTGTATTTAAAATTGGATATGAATGAAAATGACCACTTAAGGCTAGTGTTTCCATTCATTGATAAAAATAGACTGGGATGTTTTTTCTAAAATTAGGTCCATACTGATTTATATTAAGAGTCTTAGTGATAAACGTTTCTGCTAATAATAGGTCATGAGAGAAATATGAAAAAAAAAAAAAGAGTTTAAATATTTAGAAGATGCAAAAGAAAACATTTAAATACATATTAAGCCATTTATTTTACTTTATTTCATTTCTAAATGATACAAAGGGAGAATCATGAGGATTAAGGAGTCTTATGTTTATATTTATGGTTCTGAAATTAGTTACATTATTATAAGTGAAGAATTTTTTAGGAATCAAAATATGTCATAAATCTTTTTCAGTAAAGGCTAATTAAGAAGCCAAGAACTTTGGAGGGTGTAAGTCTTTACTATCCTGATGAAAAATTCACATAAACTTGTAGTTCTGACTAAATCTTTATTTACTCCATTTCTACCAGATAAAAATATTTCTCTCAGTCTAAAAACAAAAACTCAGATAATTTCACATTCCCCTCTTGCTGTTACTTCCCTTTAAAGAAATACTCTTTGAAAGAGTTGTCTGTTCTCACTCTACTTCTCCTTCCATTTTGCCTTAAACTCATGTTTGCTAGGCTTTTGCCCCAGTCACTCCACTGTATCCAGTAACTCCATCTTAGCCAAGTCCAGTTCTCACATCTCTTCCTGCTCAGCTTATCAGCAGCAGGATAACATTTGGTCACTCTTTCCATCTTGACATATTTTCTGAACTTCTAAAACCCCGTTTTCTCTTGATTCTTCTGCATGACTCCTTTCTCACATTCCTGACCAGTTAGTTATGGAGTTATCCAGGGTTTTATTCAAACATCTTTTTTTTCTACCTTTATTCCCTAAGTAATATCTTGTAGTCACCTAGCTTTATATATTGTCTGTATGGTTACCAGTCCCAATTTTAAATCTCTAGGCCAGATCTTTCCACTATCATCCACCCTTATATATCTCCTTGCCCCTTCTACATCTCCACTTGGACATCCACTAGGTATTTCAAACTTGTATTTATGAAAACCAAATATTTGTTTCCCCATCCCACCAAACTGCTTTATCTGCTCTTCTCCCAGGTTTCTCTGTCTCAAAAAGTGGTAGCTCCAATTTTCTGCTTGCTCAGGCCCCAGACTTTAGAATCATACTTGATTGGGTTTTTTTCCCCACCTTCCATATCTGCAAAGCATGAACTTTCAAAAGTAAATTGAGAATCTAGTCAGATTCTTTTTACCATTTGCACCAGAAAGAATTAGTCAAGCTGCTAATCTCTCACCTGAGTGATTATAGTAGTCTCTTAGCTAATCTCCCCTTTTCCAGTCTGCCTCCCCTTCCGTAGTCTGTTCTATACCTAGAAGCCAGAGTGAGGTTTTTAAAGATTTTTTTATTATTATTTATTTATTTGACAGAGAGAGATCACAAGTAGGCAGAGAGGCAGACAGAGAGAGAGGGAGAAGCAGGCTCCCTGCTGAGCAAAGAGCCCGATGTGGGACTCGATTCCAGGACCCTGAGATCATGACCCGAGCCAAAGGCAGAAGCTTAACCCACTGAGCCACCCAAGCACACCCCAGAGTGAGGTTTTTAAAACACAACCTTCAAAAGCCTGGTTTCCCATTTCATTCATCTCATTCAGAATAAAACAAGCATCTGGGTACCTGGGTGGCTCAGTTGGCTAAGCCTCTGCCTTTGGCTCAGGACTCTGATCTCAGAGTCCTTGCATGAGCCCAGTGTTGGGCTCCCTGCTGAGCCGGGAGTCAGCTTCTCCTTCTGCCTGCTACTCCCCCTTGCTCATGCTCGTTCTTTCTCTCTCAAAAAATAAATAAAAATCTTTAAAAAAAAAAAAAAAAGAAGCAAGCAAGCTTCTGTCATAGTCCACAAATATTACGTGATCTGACTCCTGGCTTCCTGTCTGCCATCATTCCCTATTACCTTTCTACTTTTTCAGTCCACTCCAGCCACAGTGTTTCCCTGCTGTTCCACAGCATACTCCTAGCTTAGAATCCTTGCACTAACTTTTACCTGCATATGAAATGACCTTGTCTTTTTTTTAGGAAGCCACGTGGTTATCATCATTAGAGAGGCCTTCCTGGGCTTCCTGCCCACTCCCAGTTCTTGTGGCTTATTTTTCTTTAGTGCTCTCATCACTACCAAATCTTATATGTAGGTATCCCTGGTTATCTAAATGTATTAAGTTCCTAATTCTAATAATGAATTAAAATATTAAGGGATATCTATTATTCTAATCTACTTGGTTCCTGAGTTTCAGATAGAAAGTAGCAGAAGTTAAGATAACAAAGGACTTTCTAAAAAATTTCTTAATCCATTTGTTTCTTAAATTCAGAGAATGAAAGTTCAGTTGGTAAGGAATACCTGTATTTTTTTAAACTTGTGTATCTGTTGTCCTTAATAAGAATGCTAGCTCCTGAGAAAAGGGATGTTCTTTGTTTTTGTTTTCTGTACTTCTCTGTTACTGTTATATCCCCAAGGCCTATAATAATTCCGAGGGCATTGCAAGTAGTGTATAACCAATGTTGAATGAATAAAGGTGTTTATCCCTACTCCCTCCTGAATCTCATTAAAACAATAGTTAAGAAATAAATGTAAAAATGGGCACCTGGGTGGCTTAGTCATTAAGCATCTTCCTTCGGCTCAGGTCATGATCCCAGAGTCCTGGGATGGAGCCCTGCATCAGGCTCCCTGCTCAGTAGGAAACCTGCTTCTCCCTCTCCCACTCCCCCTACTTCCCCTGTTCCCTCTCTCACTGGGTCTCTCTGTGTCAAATAAATAAATAAATCTTTAAAAAAGAAAGCAAGAAATGTAAACAAAGACACAATGAAACTATAGCAGAGACAGTAGCAGGCAAGAGACAGCAATAGATTGTTAGATACTAGAAAACTGGTAGATGGTTAGACTGACAGCAAAGCAGACAGAGCTGAAATTTAAGTACCTGCAGAGAGCGACTCTATCACAGAGGAAACCATTTTCAGCTATACATCGAAACCCTCAGTATTTGGAGGCATTTGGGTCATTCTGAAAGTAAGAGTAAGGAAAAGAGCTTAAAAAGGGTAGTATTCTTTGAAAGTTTACATAAGGAATAGATAGTTAGATTATAAATCCCTTTTCCTCCTCAACTTAGCAAGAGATGGAAAAAACTGAAATGGTTCGCCTCAGGACTGAGGTTCTCCACACACAACAAAGGGTAGGATAAAGGCTTTAGTCTGAAAACAGGGACTAAGTGAAAGTGTTATATTGAGTGGTAAGACTCTCCTCTCTCCCTGTACCCCTCCAATTCTCTTTTCTTTACTCTTTGGCTCCCAGAATGCTGACAGCATAGGATAACAGAGGGTTCTCCTCTGGAGAAACTGACAAGTCCAAGAGGAAAGACATAAAGTCTTGAGCAATTTGGGTTCTACCAAAGAAATAGCAAGTACCTTGGTTGTATCAGACCACTTAGGTGTTTACTAAGTATACATTTTTGTGTGCTTCACTTTGCAATATAAAAAAAATAGGCAAAGATCACTAGATGTTTGTGGAAAGCCTCTTACATGAAAACAAAACTTAGTTGGGGGTGGGGTGACCTTGAAAGGAAAAGAGAATAAGAGGGAATAAGGATAAGAAAACTTGCAAAAAATTACCATCTCAAGGTGACAAAAGAAAGTAATACATCCATGCAACAGTATTTGGGTGCCAAGGAAGGAAGGAAGGAGGGAGGTTGGTCTTAGAAACCAAAAATATAATAGAAGTTAAGAATGCAAAGAAAATTTGGAAGATAAAGCCCACTTCCCAAAAAGTGGTTTAGGAATCCTGGATGGATGGAAGAAAATAGGGAGCGGGGGAGGGAGGGAAGGAAGGAGAGAAAAAATACGAAAATTAAAGCGTTAATCCAGGTAGCCTAATAACTAAAAGTAGTTCCAAGGAACAGAGAGAAAATGAAGGGGGTGGGGGATTGTCAAAGAAATAATTTAAGAAGTTTCCTGCTAATCAAAGAACATGGATTTCTAGAAGTACAGGTCCCACAGTACCCAGCACTGTGAATAAAACCCACACCGAAGCATATCATCATAAGATTTCAGAACACCATGAATAAAGAGAAGACCCTGAAAGCTTCTAGGGACGAAGAACAGGTTTACACAAAAGGTCTGGAGTCACAATAGTCTCAGACTTCTTAACAACTCCTAAAACTAGAAGAGAGAAGTGTCATGAAGGTCTCAGGATAAGTTATTTTAACTTAAAATCCTGAATCAAGTGTAGTACAATAGATATTTTCAGCATATTTCTATGCTCTCTTTTTCCACACATACACACACACACACACACAGAGAAACACACATACACACAACAGCAAAAAAACCCCGCAAAATGTGTTCCACCAAAAAGCAGTGAATGACAAAATCCTAGGAAGTAGCTGTGCAGCTACTTCAATGGATTATGTCTAAAATTTTAATTAATTTTATGTCTAAAATTTTAAAATCCACTTGGATTATAGCAGCAGACAGAGGGCCCCATTAAGCATTTTTTCCAAAAGGAAAAGGAAATGGAAAAGATTATTTGATGTGTTGTATAGAATGGAGCTTTACCATTCTTTGGTAGAGTTTGGGGAAAAAATTAGTGTTAAGTAGACAGGCAAGGGAAAAGGAAATACCTCCAAATCTCCATAAATCTCCATAAAAACAGGACAACAAAAACATTTTTATATAAGAAAATATAATGATAATACATATCATGGCTTAACTGTAAATAATATAGAATAATCATCAAAATTAAAACACTGAATACTGATTTTTACAAAATCAAAGTTAGAATTAAGATATTAAGGGGCGCCTGGGTAGCTCAGAGGGTTAAGCCTCTGCCTTTGGCTCAGGTCATGATCTCAGGGTCCTGGGATCGAGTCCCACATCGGGCTCTCTGCTCAGCGGGGAGCCTGCTTCCTCCTCTCTCTCTCTCTGCCTGCCTCTCTACCTGCTTGTGATCTCTGTCTGTCAAATAAATAAATAAAATCTTTAAAAAAAAAAAAAGAATTAAGATATTAGGGGGATAAGGGATGTGAGTGGTGGTAGGACTAAAGTCTTCTGGTGGAAAATCAATGGATTATGTCTAAAATTTTAAAAATAAAGGAAAAGGAATATAAGTATATTAAATATAAGATTATAAATTTGAAGTCTGCTGAATAGTTATAAGAGGTATAATTACCTCAGGGAAACAGGCTTCAGGTTTGGGAGGTGTGAAGCGAGAGAGGTTGGGAGGTATGAAGCAAGAGAATGCTGGTTTTTGTTGGAAGCCCTGTAATACTTTTAACTTTTAACAATTAGTACACATCTAGGACTATATTTTTAAAATGAAAAACTTAAATGCTTTGAAACTGATTTCAGAAAGACTTCAGACAGATCTGCAAGGATTATGCTGTGATTTGCCATTTGTTAGCAGCATTGTGTTCATCTACAACCAGAAAAAATAATTTTTAACCATATATGCTTTCATAGTTTTATTAACTTTCCATTAAGAGCAGACTACGTTCTACCATGCACTCACTGATACTTGAAATGCCTGCAATTATAATGGAATTTCTGTTTTCATATTTTTTTACATGTAGGCTCTACCATTTTTCATTTTTGCTTTTGAACTTTTTATTGAGACATAGCATACTTATATAAAAGTGCACAACTCTTAAGTATATAGTTTGATTATTTTTCACAAACAATGTACCAGATACTCAGAACAGACCAAAAACTAGCACTCCAGAAGTCCCTGTCATTATGCCTACCACCTGCTATCTCTCTGCAAAGTTAACCACTGTTCTAACTTCTAACCCCAAAGGTTGGTTTTGTCTGTGTTTTGTTTTGTTTTTAAGTCATGTAAGAGAAATATAGAACATGCATTCTTTAGTATCTGGCTTCTTCCAATCAACATTAAATTGTGACATTGATCCATGTAGTTGTATCTGTTTATAGTTCATTCTCATTGGTATTTCATTGTGTAACTATACCCATACTTTGTTTCTTTTATTGTCCAGGAGCATTTGTCTCTAGTTGTTTAGTATTATGTTTATTATTGTACTCTATTCTTACACATATCTTAAGGTAAAAATATGACACCTTTCTCTTGAGTATAAACCTCAGAATGGATTTGCAAGGTCAAAGGGTATGTATGTGTATATTCTGCTTTGGTTGATATTTCCAAATAGCTTTCCAAAATGGTCGTATACTTTAAATGGATGAAGTACATATGAATTATATCTCACTGAAACTGTTGAAAAGAATCTCAGGTTTTTAAGAAAGTTACTCAAAAAGTTTTTATTGGTTAATTGGAAAAAGCTGGATATTTACTCATTCTAATTTGACAAGTTAGAAACAACACTGGTGAGTGGGCATCCTGTCTCATTTCAGATCTTGGAGGAAAAGCTTTCAGCTTTTCACTGTTGAGTTTGAGGTTTATTATGTTGATATACATTCCCTCCATACCCAGTTTTTTGAGAGTTTTTATCAAAAATGGATGTTGAAGTTTGTGAAATGCTTTTTCTACATCCATTCCCTTGCTTTATTAATGTGGTGTATCACATTGATTGATTTGTGGATGTTGGACTATCCTTGCATCCCTGCAATAAATCCCACTTAATCATGGTCTAGAATTAAGTTTGCTAATGTTTTGTTGAGGATTTTTGCGTTTATGCTCATTAGGGATATTGGCCTATATATTTCTTTTTTGTAGTGTCCTTCTCTGAATTTAATACTTTTTTTTATAGTGTCCTTGTCTGAATTTAAGATCAAGGTAATATTCGTCTCATAAAGTGAGTTTGGAAGTATTCCCTCCTCTTTTGTTTTTTGGAAGAGTTTTAAAAGGATTATTATTAATTCACCTTCAAATGTTTGCTAGAAATCACCAATGAAAACATCTAGTGCTACCTGGACTTTTCTTTATTGGGAGATTTTTATTACTGATTCAATTTCTTTACTAGAAATTGGTCTGTTCATATTTTCCATTTATGATTCAGTCTTGGTAGTTTGTATGTTTCTAGCAATGTATCTGTTTCTTCTAGGTTGTCCACTTTATTGGTGTATAAGTGTTTATAGTAATCTCTTATAATGGTATCAGTTGTGATGTCTCCTCTTTCATTGATAATTTTTTTACCTGAGTCCTCTCTTTTTTCTTATTTAATCTAGCTACTGATTTATCTATTTTGTTTATCTTTTCAAAAAGCCAACTTAGTTTTATTAATCTTTTCTATTATCTTTCTAGTCTCTATTTCTGCTCTCATCTTTGTTTCCTTTCTTCTACTTTAGGTTAATTTGTTCTTTATTTTTCTCATTATTACTTGAGGTATAATGTTGTTTGGATTTTTTTTTAAGATTTATTTATGTATTTTAGAGAGAGCAAGTGAACGAGCATGTGCTCAAGCTAGGGAAGGGACAGAGGAAGAGGGAGAATCCTCAAGCAGACTCACTGAGTGCAGAGCCTGACCTGGGGCTCAATACCAGAACCATGAAATCATGACCTGAACCAAAATTGAGATTCGGATGCTCAACCATCTGAGTCACCCAGGCATTTAGTTAGGTTGTTTATCTGAGATCTTTCTTGTTTGTTAATGTGAATGTTTATCACCATAAAATGACCTCTTAGAACTATTTTTGCTTCATCCTTTAAGTTTTGGTAAGTTGTATTTCCATTTTCATTTATTTCAACATCCTGATTTATCTTTTGATTCCATCTTTGGCTCATTGGTTGTTTAGTAACGTGTTACTTAATCTCCACATATTTGTGAATTTTTCCAGTTTTTTGGTTTTTGTTTTTTGGGGTTTTTTTGTAATTGATTTCTAGTTTCATACCATCATGGTTGGAAAAGATGCTCAGTATGATTTCAGTTCTCTTAAATTTGTTGAGACATATTTTGTGATGTATCCTGGAGATGTTCCATGTGCACTTGAGAAGAATGTGTATTCTGTTACTAGATGGAATGTTCTGTAAATGTCTAACAGGTACATCTGGTGTACTTCTGTCTGAGTGATCTATAATTGTTAAAAGTGGTATATTGAAGCCTTCTACTATTATTATATTGCTGTCTATTTCTCCCACCGGTTTGTTAAGCAGCTGCCTTCAGCCCAGATTATGATCCCAATGTCCTGGGATCGAGCCCCACATTGGACTTCCTACTTAGCAGGAATCCTGCTTCTCCCTCTCGAGCTCCCCTGTGCTTGTGTTCCCTCTCTCACTATCTCTCTGTCAAATAAATAAATAAAATCTTTTAAAAAATGAAATAAATTTTTTTATTTTTTTTAAACAGAAGTGGGAGTTGTCCCTACATTTTATTTTACTGCTCAGATGTTAAAAAGTTAAAAAATTATAGACAGAAGAGGGGAGAATTTCCCTGAGAAAATTTTATTTATTTATTTAGAAACAGTGTGTGTGCACAGGTAGGGAGGTGGGTGCAGTGGGAGGGGGATACAGATAGAATCTTAAGCAGGTCCCATGCCTAGTGCAGAGCCCACCCCAGGGCTAAGTCTCACAACCCTGAGATCATGAGCTGAGCCGAAACCAGGAGTCAGACATCTACTTGACTGAACCACCCAGGCACCCCAGGAAAATAGACTCTGAATTGCTTTTGCAAATAAAAATTTAGATAAAAGCTAACAGAACAACAAAATTTATGGAAAACTATAGTATTGATTTTAAAATTCTTACATCCTGATTTCTTTCAGAGCCAGTGCTTGATTCTTAGTTATTCTTATTTCCTTTCCTAAATCTATGGCAAAAAGTCAGTGGACTTTGTTTTCTTGTTTGTATTTTCTATACTAAGGAATCCCCAGAGACAGGTTGTTCTTCACTTTTGCCCCCCACTTTGCCTAGATACAGCACTGTTTTCATGTAACTCTTGGTCCTCTTCTACATAAAAAACAGTTTTTCATGGGGGGAGGGGGGTTGGAAGAAGGAGGTGGGATTATGGACATTGGGGAGGGTATGTGCTTTGGTGAGTGCTGTGAAGTGTGTAAACCTGGTGATTCACAGACCTGTACCCCTGGGGATAAAAATATGTTTATAAAAAAATAAAAAATTTAAAAAAAAAGTTTTTCATTTTTGTGTTAGCAAACCTCAAAGACAGAAATTGCCAGTACTTTTGAAATATTTATTATTTTATTCTTATTTCATATTAACTTTGAATTTATTCTAGAAAATTTAGAGAATATAGATAAGTGATTAACTTAAAATAAATCCCACTAGCCAGATAACCACTATTTAAACTTTTGTGGTTATCCCTCCAGTCTTTTTTCTTAGCATACATACATATATATACCCCCAAACTTTTTAAAATAAATGTAAAAATCATACTCTACATGCTATTTGAGTCATAAACATTTGCCATAGCATAAAATCTTTCTCTAGAACGTAATTCTTAATGTACTGTATACCACAGAGCAACTGTATCATAGTTTAACCATTCCCCTCTGTGTAGATGTTTGTTATTTTGAGTATTTTTAAGCAGTGCTTTTTTTCTTTTCTTTTCTTTTCTTTTTAAGATCTTACTTATTTATTTACAGAGAGAGATGCAACCAGAGAGGAAACACAAACAGGGGGAATGGGAGAGGGAGAAGCAGGCTTCCTGCTGAGCAGAGAGCCCAGTAAGCAGTGCTTCTTAGATTAGCCTTTGAAAATGTTAAATGACCAATTCTCCCTTTTCTGATTCCTTTTCTAAAGGTGTTTTTCTGGCAAATTCAATTATTAGAAGAGGGAGACCTTTAGAGTTCTAAGTTTGAATCCTGCTGTGCCTGCCACACACTAGTTGTGTGACCTCAAACAGCAATAACCGATGTGAAGTACCCTCACAGAGTAGTCATTTCTTGATTGCTTTTCTTTCCCTTTTCAAGTATTTTGCTCAAGTATAATACTAGCCTTGAGGAACTTTGTGAAGACATTTTAATATTCTTATTCCCTGGACAAAGTAGGGACAACTAATTTTTGGCACTCAACTTTTGGCTACTAACATTCTTTTTCTAGCTGTCAGTTTAATGTTTTGTGTTTTTTTTTTTTTTTTCACTCTCTTTTTCTCCTAGAGATAAGATTTCAGTTTCCACAGCTGACTGGAGTGCTTACCCTTGCTTTCTTTATTCATAATTGTATTATTACACTCTTGAAGAACAACAAGAATCAAGAAAACAATGTGAGTAATTGTCAGAGGAATTAAATTTTGTTATTGGATCTTAATTCTTAAATTTAAACCATGGAACAGTAGTCAGCAAACTTCTTCTGTAAAGATTTAGATAGTAAATATTTTAGGCCTGTGGGCCTTATGGTCTTTGTTGTAACTGCCTAACTCTGCCTCTGTCTCCTAAGTAACTGTATATCATACTTGAACAACTGGAGCGTGGCTATGTTTCAAGAAAACTTGATTTACAAAGACAGACAGTGGGCCAGATTTCATCATAGACTGTAGCTTGTCAACCCCTGCTGTAGAATAATCACTAAAAAAATGAAGAGGCATTGCTAATAGCCAACAGTGGTCATACAGTCTTCTTAAAATATCCAGGTTATCTAAAAGATTAAAAAAAGAAGAAAAGAAACAAAGAATAGATGGGAAAACTGAAAACAAATAGCAAGATAATAGATTTAAACCCCATCATGTTGATAATAACTTTAAGTATAAATGGTCTAAATGCTCATTAAAAGATATCAGACTGATTAAAAAAAAAAAAAAAACCTGACTACAGTTGACCCTTGAACAAAATGGTTTTTTGAGTTTTTTTTTAAAGAATGAACATTCTTTAAATGCACTATCTTGAAACATATACCAAGATAACCATATGCTAGGAAATTGAATAAATCTCAATAAATTTAAAAGGATTAAAATCATGCCAAGTATGTTCTTTGACCACAGTGAAGTGAATTTAAAAATCACTAACAAAGAAATTGGGAAAATTGACAAATACATGGACCTTATTTAACTAGCAGCCTCATATAATAAGCAATGTGTCAAAGAAGAAATCACAAGAAAAATTGGAAAATACTCTGAGATAACTAAAAATGAAGATACACCATAGCAAAACTTATGGGATGCAGCAAAAGCAGTGCTTGAAGGGAGATTTTATAGCTATAAATAACTACACTAGAAAAGAAGAAAGATCTCAAATCAATAGCCTAAACTTCTCCCTTACGATGCTAGAGAAAAAAGAGTGAACTGAACCTAAAGCAGTCAGAAGTGAACTGAACCTAAAGCAGTCAGAAGTTAAGTTAGCAGTCACCAGTTACTTGTGGCCTTGTCTGCAGATTTTGAAATCAGTTTGATGGCTTCTAACCATGTAAATGAAAATCATGGTGAAGCTCTAATAGAGCTATGTACAATTGTTACTGAAATACAAAGGAAGAAGGGTTCACTGAGCCTGGGGGTTCTGAGAAGACTTCAAGTAATATTTGGTAGAGCCGTTATGAAGGCAAAAATCCTTCTAAGGAGTAGGAAGTTAGCTCTCAAATTAGGCCAAGAATATAAATCAAATTCTAACATTTTCATGTTTACTCTTAGATGTTAACATATCTGGCATATTACCTGTGAATGGGGTTAGAATTCAGTTAATCTGGGTTTTCCAAACCTGGTGACCTTTTCATAGCATTATTTTTATACCTATCTCTCAGGGTTTTAATCACAATTAAACATTATAAAATAAGAAAAATATTTAACATGCTGTGGTGTATAGTAACAGCTAGAAATTTTTTGTTTCTATATCCCTCTTACCTTCTTTCCTTACCTTTAGACTGTGGATCTCTCACCTAACAGGAGAAAATATTTTCCCCTTCAGATTCTTCCAGTGCCTTAAAACTTGTTTTGCAATGAGAATGTTATCAATTCTTCTCCAAGATTTCTTCCTATAATGCTAAAGTAGATCCCCAGAAAAATACATAATGAATCATGTCAATTCTTCCTTACCTTTTTTCTCATAAGTGTACTAGATTTTAATTTAATTTTTCAATTTTTTTTTATAGATTTTATTTATTTGAGAGACAGAACAAGAGCAGGGTCAGGGACAGAGGCAGACAGAGAAGCCAGCAGAAATGCTTGGTGGAGAAGCAGGCTCCCACTGAGCAGGGAGCCCTAGGACAAGACAGGGGGCTTGATCTCAGGACCTTGAGATCATGACCTGAGCTGAAGCCAGACGCTTAACAGACTGAGCCATTCAGGTGCCACTATATTTAGTTTTTATCTTGGAAATATTTAGTTTTATTATACTTATACTTTTGTCAAAAACAGCTTTAAAATCTTCTGAGGGAATAGGAAGAAAGTCTTGTTTATCCTAACTAAGCACTTGGAACTTGGCAATGTAAGGGAAAAATGAACATATACTTTTAAAACTCTGTACTTTTAAATCTCTTCCTCCTCGGAGCCCCTGGGTAGCTCACTGGCTTAAGCTTCTGCCTTCGGCTCAGGTCATGATCTCAGAGTCCTGAGATGGAGCCCCACATCGGGCTCTGTGCTCGGCAGGGAGCCTGCTTCTCTCTCTCTCTCTCTCTCTCTCTCTCTCTCTCTCTGCCTGCCTCTCTGCCTACTTGTGATCTCTGTCAAATAAATAAATAAAATCTTTTAAAAAAAAAATCTCTTCCTCCTCCTTCGCAAATTCCCTGACTCATTGTCACTTGAACAAAGCTACCTACTCCAAGTTTTAGAAAATTTAGAAAGCTATGTGGGAGATACCTGTTTCATCTTCACAGGAAATAATGTAAATCTTATTAATGTATTCCATGGTGTCATCTAAGTATCCTGTCCACACTAATCAATTCTTTTCTTAGGCCAACTTAGACCAAGTAATGTATTGGATCATTCTATCCATAAGGCTCTGCTTCTCAGACTTTACCACTAAAGTCTCCTAACAACAGAGAGTGCCTCGTATATCTGGGAATTTGCAGGTGAAGAGCACAGTTTCATTAAAGTCTCATATTTCACCTTAAACATGCATGCACATTTTTACTGTACTCTAAATTAGTTTTGTCTTAGTAGAAAAGTCTTAATGAGTTAAATAACAGGCAAACCTCACTTTACACAGTTCCTACATGCATGACTTTCAGTTACGGTGGTTTAATTAAATTACCTCAGTCCCCTGAACAGTGTGGCTCAAATTCCATTTACCACAGGATTTGAAATTTGAGTACTGACATGAAATAATAGCTACCAGCCCTTCAATTCACAAATCACCACATAAGTAACAGACCTATATCATGGTCTGTTACCAATCACATCACTTCTTTCAAAGTTGTTATTGATTGGTCACTACACATCTGTCATTCACTTTACACAGAGACTGCCAAGCAGATAGTTGAGTCATCTCCTTCTTACCCGATGGTAAATCCACATAATATTTTTACAAAAATGGAAAATCAAGAGAGAAAATTGACAAAGGTGAAAGTGCAATAATGAAATAAAAAGTGAAAACGCTGGAAATGAAATTTGAATGAAACATGAATGGAATCATAAAAGAAACCCACTTGTGGAAATGTAGGCATTCAAGAGACATTCAGTGTGTAGCCAGAGGAACCTGGGGACCTGGGGAAAGTAAACTTAACCAACATGAATGAGGAAAGTGGTTGTGATAAGAAGAATGAAGTTGTCCCCAAGGAAGTAGCACTGTCAGAAAACTTCACATTGAGAGAATTCTGAGAGATACTTCACAACTTTGAAGGCACAATGGATGAAATGATGGAAGCTGATACAAACTTAGAAGAAAGGAATATGACAGGTCACTACAGCACGGAAAAGATGCTTGCTCTATATTGTAATTATACCATGAGAAGGAGGAAACAATTCGAAGTGCTCTTGGTAAATTTTTACAGATATTAAAAAAAAACAAGCCAGTTTAATTCTTGATGTTTTTGATGTTTTAAAATAGTGTATTAGGGCTCTTGGATGGCTCAGTCAGTTAAAGTGTCTGCCTTCGGCTCAAGTCATGATCACAGGTTCCTGAGACTGAGTCCCACATCGGCTCCCTGCTCAGCAGGGGGATCCATTTCTCCCTCTCCCTCTTGCCCTTCCCCTAGCTCATGCTCTTGCTTGATCTTTCAAATGAATAAATAAAAAATCTTTTAAAAAATAATATATTAAATAAATAGTACTTTTGCTTTTTTTTTCATTTCCTATAGTGAAGGTTTTTATTTTTTATTTTATTTTTTAAAGATTTTATCTATTTATTTGACAGACAGAGATCACAAGTAGGCAGAGAGGCAGGCAGAGAGAGAGGGGAGGAGGAAGCAGGCTCCCTGCTGAGCAGAGAGCCTGATATAGGGCTCGATCCCAGGACCCTGGGATCACGACCTGAGCCGAAAGCAGAGACTTTAACCCACTGAGCCACCCGGGCGCCCCAATATACAGTGAAGGTTTTTAATGTTTCAACAAAAATTGTTAAGTCATGGAACAATTGATTTTTTTCTCATGGATTATTATTATCACATCACACATTTTTTTTAACAACTGATAATATGTTGAAATAGTTGGTATAAGTATCTACAGTAGTGATTTCAACCATTACTGATGGAAGTAATCTGTTTAATAACCTCTGAAGGACGGTACAAATTAATGAATGGCTTGTGGATCCTTGTCTAGAACTGACTTTGGAAAATCTTAGGAATCTTAGTAGCTTCAGCCTAAGGAGTTTTCTCATAGTGATACTCAGAATCTTGTGGGCATCCAAACTCTTTCTTTTACTTTGATATTCTTTTCCTTTTTGCCTCCGATCAAGTCAGCACAGATTCTCCAAGGCATATGTACATTCCGTGGATCCCTACATCAGGTTTTATGGGAGTCTTTCTGATATCTGTAAGCCATGGCAGCTTTCTGACCAGCTTGTTCCTGGGCGAGAGCAAACAGCAGTGAGGCAGGAGCAGGTGGACCTCAGCTGTGCTACACCTGCCCCCACATCTTCCTCAAAGAGGTGTCCAGGCAGTTTTAGTGTCATACTGCTATTAAAAAAGAGGACGGCCTCTATTTGTGCTTCCTAAAACTGCAAAGTAGAATCACTTTTCTGGAAAATTACACCAGTGTATCTGGAGATTTGCATTCCTCCGTGGGAGAGGCTCAGGACTGCATGGAAATAGAGACATTTCAGTTCATGGTCTCCCGAGGATTGCAGGAAGATTCTCTGCCTTTCTTACTAGAACACTCAATGGGCCTTGAAATCTGTTGTTTTTTATATGGAAATAGTGTAAAATGGGTTCCTGTTTCTGCTCCCTTTTAGAACTAGCACTTTGTAGAACTAGTATGTTAGGTTCAGCTGATAAAATTTGACTCAACTTTTGTCTTTTGTGGGATATTTTTTTAAAAGAAGCTTAAAAGTTTAAATGGACCCTGGCCAGACTTATCAAAAAGAAAAGAGAAAGGACCCAAATAAATAAAATAATGAATGAAAGAGGAGAGATCACAACTAACACCAAAGAAATACAAACTATTATAAGAACATACTATGAGCAACTCTACG
>NC_081568.1:84657118-84777852 GCF_022355385.1 Mustela nigripes | reverse complement strand
CAATAAATTTGACAATCTGGAAGAAATGGATGCATTCCTAGAAACATATAAACTACCACAACTGAACCAGGAAGAAATAGAAAGCCTGAACAGACCCATAACCAGTAAGGAGATTGAAACAGTCATTAAAAATCTCCAAACAAACAAAAGCCCAGGGCCAGACGGCTTCCCGGGGGAATTCTACCAAACATTTAAAGAAGAACTAATTCCTATTCTCCTAAAACTTTTCCAAAAAATAGAAATGGAAGGAAAACTTCCAAACTCATTTTATGAGGCCAGCATCACCTTGATCCCAAAACCAGACAAGGATCCCACCAAAAAAGAGAGCTATAGACCAATATCCTTGATGAACACAGATGCGAAAATACTCAACAAAATACTAGCCAATAGGATTCATCAGTACATTAAAAAGATTATTCACCACGACCAAGTGGGATTTATTCCAGGGCTGCAAGGTTGGTTCAACATCCGCAAATCAGTCAATGTGATACAACACATCAATAAAAGTAAGAACAAGAACCATATGATACTCTCCATAGATGCTGAAAAAGCATTTGACAAAGTACAGCATCCCTTCCTGATCAAAACTCTTCAAAGTGTAGGGATAGAGGGCACATACCTCAATATCATCAAAGCCATCTATGAAAAACCCACCGCAAATATCATTCTCAATGGAGAAAAACTGAAAGCTTTTCCGCTAAGGTCAGGAACACGGCAGGGATGTCCATTATCACCACTGCTATTCAACATCGTACTAGAGGTCCTAGCCTCAGCAATCAGACAACAAAAGGAAATTAAAGGCATCCAAATCGGCAAAGAAGAAGTCAAATTATCACTCTTCGCAGATGATATGATACTATATGTGGAAAACCCAAAAGACTCCACTCGCAAACTGCTAGAACTTATACAGGAATTCAGTAAAGTGTCAGGATATAAAATCAATGCACAGAAATCAGTTGCATTTCTCTACACCAACAGCAAGACAGAAGAAAGGGAAATTAAGGAGTCAATCCCATTTACAATTGCACCCAAAACCATAAGATACCTAGGAATAAACCTAACCAAAGAGACACAGAATCTATACTCAGAAAACTATAAAGTACTCATGAAAGAAATTGAGGAAGATACAAAGAAATGGAAAAATGTTCCATGCTCCTGGATTGGAAGAATAAATATTGTGAAAATGTCTATGCTACCTAAAGCAGTCGACACATTTAATGCAATTCCTATCAAAGTACCATCCATCTTTTTCAAAGAAATGGAACAAATAATTCTAAAATTTATATGGAACCAGAAAAGACCTCGAATAGCTAAAGGGATATTGAAAAAGAAAGCCAACGTTGGTGGCATCACAATCCCGGACTTCAAGCTCTATTACAAAGCTGTCATCATCAAGACAGCATGGTACTGGCACAAAAACAGACCCATAGATCAATGGAACAGAATAGAGAGCCCAGAAATAGACTCTCAACTCTATGGTCAACTAATCTTCGACAAAGCAGGAAAGAATGTCCAATGGAAAAAAGACAGCCTCTTCAATAAATGGTGCTGGGAAAATTGGACAGCCACATGCAGAAAAATGAAATTGGACCATTTCCTTACACCACACACAAAAATAGACTCAAAATGGATGAAGGACCTCAATGTGCGAAAGGAATCCATCAAAATCCTTGAGGAGAACACAGGCAGCAACCTCTTCGACCTCAGCCGCAGCAACATCTTCCTAGGAACAACGCCAAAGGCAAGGGAAGCAAGGACAAAAATGAACTATTGGGATTTCATCAAGATCAAAAGCTTTTGCACAGGAAACAGCTAACAAAATCAAAAGACAACTGACAGAATGGGAGAAGATATTTGCAAACGACATATCAGATAAAGGACTAGTGTCCAGAATCTATAAAGAACTTAGCAAACTCAACACCCAAAGAACAAATAATCCAATCAAGAAATGGGCAGAGGACATGAACAGACATTTCTGCAAAGAAGACATCCAGATGGCCAACAGACACATGAAAAAGTGCTCCATATCACTCGGCATCAGGGAAATACAAATCAAAACCACAATGAGATATCACCTCACACCAATCAGAATGGCTAAAATCAACAAGTCAGGAAATGACAGATGCTGGCGAGGATGCGGAGAAAGGGGAACCCTCCTACACTGTTGGTGGGAATGCAAGCTGGTGCAACCTCTCTGGAAAACAGCATGGAGGTTCCTCAAAATGTTGAAAATAGAACTGCCCTATGACCCAGCAATTGCACTATTGGGTATTTACCCTAAAGATACAAACGTAGTGATCCAAAGGGGCACATGTACTCGAATGTTTATAGCAGCAATGTCCACAATAGCCAAACTATGGAAAGAACCTAGATGTCCATCAACAGATGAATGGATCAAGAAGATGTGGTATATATACACAATGGAATACTATGCAGCCATCAAAAGAAATGAAATCTTGCCATTTGCGACAACATGGATGGAACTAGAGCATATCATGCTTAGCGAAATAAGTCAAGCGGAGAAAGACAACTATCATATGATCTCCCTGATATGAGGAAGTGGTGATGCAACATGGGGGCTTAAGTGGGTATGAGAAGAATAAATGAAAGAAGATGGGATTGGGAGGGAGACAAACCATAAGTGACTCTTAATCTCACAAAACAGACTGAGGGTTGCTGGGGGGAGGGGGTTTGGGAGAAGGGGGTGGTATTATGGACATTGGGGAAGGTTTGTGTTTTGGTGAGTGCTGTGAAGTGTGTAAACCTGGTGATTCACAGACCTGTACCCCTGGGGATAAAAATATATGTTTATAAAAAATAAAAAATTATATTAAAAAAAAAAGTTTAAATGGATAATGGTTTCTTATTGTCTTAATTGAAACTAGGGTATGAGGTATAGTCTAGCTTTCAAAACAATCAGACTTTGGGGCACCTGAGTGGCTCAGTGGGTTAAAGCCTCTGCCTTCAGCTTGGGTCATGGTCCCAGGGTCCTGGGATCTGGGATGGAACCCCGCCATAGGGCTCTCTGCTCGACAGGGAGCCTGCTTCTATCCCCCACCGTCCCCTCCCCCCCACCCCTGCACCTGCCTCTCTGCCTACTTGTGGTCTCTTTCTGTCAAATAAATAAATAAAATCTTAGAAAAAAAATTATGTTAACTTCTTAAAATATTAGTAACTACTAATGATAAAGCTAACATTCTGTAATGTAAAGCTAACACTTTGTGCCAACAAAATTCTAAACACTTTAAATACACGTAAATACATACTCTTTATGATTGCACTGAAATTGGCTAGATATTTGCATAAATTAAGCTAAGTGGGTAGCTGAGAAAAAAAATTCTGAGAAAAAAATATTCTGAGAAAAAAAATTGTCATTTGGTTTATTTAATGATTATACTTTTCAGCCGGTTTCAGTAAATAATTTTACTCATAGAAGTTCTGTTAATATATATTTTCTTGAGATTTAAGTCAGAAAATATGAAGCTGGAATGCTTGGGCGGCTCAGTTGGTTAAACGTCTGCTTTTAGCTCAGATCATGATCGGCAGGTCCTGGGATCTAGTTCCATGTTGGATTCCTTGCTCACCTGGGAGAGTGCTTCTCCTTCTGCCTGCCACTAGCTCTCTCTCTCTCTCTCTCTCTCTGACAAATATATAAGTTAAAAAAATTTTTTTTAAATGTGAAACTTCTCAGGGACTCTGAATTGTTAATGTTGTGTTAGTCATTCAGAGCCAGTAAACAAAGGCTTAAAAGTGCAGAAGACAAAAGAATAAAAAGGCCTCATTTGCTTCTGTATAAACGACAGTAGGACTTGGATCTAAAGACATTTGTGAAGGAGGAAAATAATGTGGCTTCTAAACAGGTATAATGATCAGATTTTTCAGCTTTGTTAAGTTCAGCTTAATTTCATGGTGGTTTTTTTTTCACTAAACAGTTTTTTTCATGTGTCACAAAATGGGATATAATTTCTATTCCTTAGTAAGGCATACCTTACCAAAAGAAAAAAAGTGTTGTAGAGTTGAAGATCATCCAACTCATTCTTAATCATCAGATGTATAGTCTCTACAACCATGTAGGAAATGATCCTGGATATGTGGACTAACCTCTTGGAATTTTCTCATCATGTTTGAATTAGAACCTATACAGTGCTTTTTTTGTTTTGTTTCGCCTGTCTTTATCTAGTTTCACACCGTGCTAGTTCTTTAAAAACTATTTGCAGTTCCTTATATCTCAATTTGTTACTTACTTTTTGCTTCTTCATATGAATCTCTGTAGTTTATTTAACTATACATCATTAGAAGTTTTATGTAAATGTCTAGGGTAGGTCTGTGTGATCAGTTTCTGTCATTTTTGTTAGTAAATGCTCTACTGCATAGTATTTTCACTATGAATGGTATGTGGAACAAATTATAAACCATATTCGAGAAGCAGAATGTGCTGTCAGCACCACTTGTGCCCCCTGGTAAAGCTAGTCCTCATTCTGAGGTGGCATTTTTCCCATCACCCTGCCCGCGGTTGCTTATTCATAAGGCAGAGTAGATTACCTAACCTAATATATAAGATTCATATTGTCACTTGTGCCTCTTTTTAAGTATATTTTTATTTTGAGACTCATCTAAAAGATGGCTTTTTTTCTCCCTTTTCCATTAAGTGGACTATTAAGAGGCTAAATCTCCAGGCATAGTACAGTGATAGCTTGTGCTCAAGACAGAGAATAGCAAAACCCACATGTGTTCATGGTATTCGTAGGTGGCACGTTTCCCAGGAACATGCTAAATCTCAGCTGCTTTCATATCAAAACATCTTTTCTGTTCATTAGAGTAGTTTCAGATGAAAACAGATATGCAACTCTTGACCTAGTTGCATTGAATGTACATTTAGACTACTACAAAACAGAACTTTTCTGATTTTAGTATTTCTTTTGCATCTGTGTGTGCACTCTGCTGTATCCTCTGTTACTTGTAACTTGTTACCTCTTCATCTTTGTTTTATTTTTTAAGATTTTATTTATTCATTTGAAAAGAGAGCATGTACACACAAGCAGGGGGAGTTGGAGAGGGAGAGGCAGGCTCTCTGCTGAACAGGGAGCCCAATGTGAGACTCCATCCCAGGACCCTGAGATCATGACCTGAGCTGAAGGCAGACATTTAACTGACTGAGCCACCCAGGTGCCCCATCTTTGTTTTCTTTATTATTGTTTATTAACTGTGACACAGATGCATTCGAGACTGATCATTTCTCCACTGTAATAGCTAAAGGGCATGCAATTTGGAGCCATAACATCTTTATTTTGAACACTAACTTCACCAGCTACTTATAACCATGAACAAGTTTTATAACCTTGCTGTACTAGTTTATTCATTTATAAAATGAAGAAAATAAATTCACCTGCATTTAATGAGATTATACATGTAAAGTGCTTAGTGCATAGCCTAGCACCTAGCCAGTTTAATAACCGGCTACTAACTATAACCAGCATGGTTATTATTTTTTCTGTGCATTTATTTACCAGTTTCCACCTCTGTTCCAGGTATTATTCTTGGTATTGAGGATACAAAGATGAAAAAGACACAGCCCTTGCTCTCAAGGATCTCATAGTCTAGTGGTATGAACGAGCTTAGACATAGAAAAATTAAAATACCAACATGATACAAAAGCTATTAACCTTGGCTACTTTTTGGGTGTTGAGGGACAGTTTTTTTTCCGCTTGTGAGCTTTCATTCATGAACATAGATTAATAATAAAAACTAACAATAGCCACAGTACATTCTAGTAGATGTTGTATTTCAGGTATGTGTAAAATGCTATAAGAACAGGAAAGCAGAAGGGAAAACTGACTTATTATCAGGAAGCCCTTCCACCTTAGCCTTCTCATCTTCATCAGACTTTCTCCCAAAGGCTACTAAGATACACGTCTTTACGGAAAGCCTGACCTGAATAATGGGTGATCAGGTGCTAGAGAGGCTAAAAACTGTCTGTGAAATGGTAGCTGTCCCACGTTATGTATAGCTGTCTCTGACACAGCTGTTTTGGACTCCCAAGATTTTGCATTTTATGAGACTACCTGTTCTTGAGTTACATTGAGTAGGTTGAAAGTAGAATGACTTTTAAACATCATGAGAGACTATTACCCTTTGATATGAAAGGTAGAGTTGCCTTGTTCATTTCTGTTCATTCTCTACAAGACTGTGAAACAACCTTAGGAGTGACTGAAGTCTAGCCTGAAATGGGCCCTGGGCTTCAAGAACTGAAGAGGAAAGACTTGGGGCACCTGGATGGCTCAGCTGGTTAAGTGGCTGCTTTCAGCTTAGGCTATGATCCCAGGGTACTGGGATTGAACCCCACATCAGGCTCCCTGCTCAGTGGGGAGCCTGCTTCTCTGTCTCCACTCCCTGTCAAATAAATAAATAAAAATCTTTAAAAAAAAAAAAAAAAAAGAGTAAAGACTTGGAAAGCCCCTGAAGCTTCTGAGAATGCTAGAACCAACCTGCATAATCCCAATTTCCTGTGGCTTCTTCATAGATATATCCAGCATCTAATTCAGGGTCTGGAATCCCTGGTTTGTTTTCAAGCTGATTGTCTATTTAAACCTAACCTTAGGATCTCTCATAGCTTGTTACTTGCATTTTAAATGAATTTATCAACATTCACGTTTATAACTTTCTATTCTTGCTTAGCCCATTTAAGAAGAGTTATCCAAAAAATCACAAATGCTCCCTAATGCCAAATGTCCACTTTCCTAATTGTGTTATCAAACTAAAGTAAAATTGTATATAATTTTTTTCTTATCTGTTTTCTTAACTTTCAAAATAATTTGTGTTTAAAATGAAAAATGAATAGGCTTATTGCCATAATTTAGTTGTGCTGATTGTTTGGCTGTAACTTTAACGATGATGGAGACCAGATTTGTGAGCCGTGGGATATGTTGTTTGGATCTGACAGCTGGCTACATATTAAGTATCTTGGAGCTTTTTCCTTTGCATGGGGGTAGGAGGTCAGGAGGGTGGGAACAACAGTGGAAGAAAGCAACCCACTTTATTTAATGTGCTGCATTTGTTTACTGATTCTAATAATAACATTGTACAGCTGTTGTAACAGTTGCCTTTTGATTTCCTTTTGTTTACTGTTTAGGTTTATTAAGCTTGTTTGTGATACCTGCTTACTATCTGCCCTTCAACTAGCTTTTCTCCTTTATTAAATGTTTTAATACTGTACCAGTTTCTTTCAGCCCAGGCATGCTTTGATGGTTTAACAAAGTCAATTTACTACAAGAAAAACTTTTTAAATTGTGTAGGTCATACTGAAGGTGGCTTGTTTTTGCTTTCTTGTCCCTTAGCTTTATTATTTGTAATCAAATGTTTTGTAATGTGGCAAATAAATTACCTTAGAGGGGCGCCTGGGTGGCACAGTGGGTTAATGCCTCTGCCTTCAGCTCAGGTCATAGTCTTAGGGTCCTGGGATCGAGCCCCACATCTGGCTCTCTGCTCGGCGGGGAGCCTGCTTCCCCCTCTTTCTCTGCCTGCCTCTCTGCCTGCTTGTGATCTCTGTCAAATAAATAAATAAAATCTTTATTTTAAAATAAAAAATAAATTACCTTAGAAATTAGTCATAATTTTTGGTTAAGCCACCATTTATGTTAATTTACTAAAATCTATCAATAGATAGGGTAGCTTAATCTATATGCTCCAAAACAGTACAAAAAAATTTTTTTTCAGACTAATTGTGAAGTATGTGGATTTTGTTTTATCTAATTTCTGTGAACAGATTGGATACCTTGAAGGCATATACATAAAAACACACAGCCAAAAGATAAATCTTGAATTTTGGTCAGTTTTCTTTTTCCTGCAGACTTAACTGCAGGTTTATTCCATGTTATGGGAATTTTGTTCTCTTTTTACAGGTGAGGGACTTGTCCATTGCTTATATGCTGGTGACATTAACTTACCTCTATATTGGAGTCCTGGTTTTTGCTTCATTTCCTTCACCGCCATTAACCAAGGATTGCATAGAGCAGGTAAGGCCCTAAGTGTACCCTTTTTGTGATTTTTATACTTTCCTATCTGCAGAGCAGGCGGGGTGATACAGTAGCAAGTTACAATACCAGACAGACCAGGGTTTGAATACCTTCTCTGCATATGAATACCTAATCTGCATATGAGATTTTAGGCACCTTCCGCATCCTTTCTAAACTTCAGTTTCCTATTCCGTTAAGTAGTATAATACACACACCATAGATTTTTTTAAAGAGATTCTTAAGACGGTATACTGCATGCTGGACCCTTGTGGTACTTGGAATAGGTAATTACTAGTATGATGTACATAGTATTTCTCTTTGTTTGGAAAACAGTTACTGATGTTATTCATGATTTATAAAACCTCTGCTGGGAATACATGCAACCTCCTTATTTTCCAAAGCCCAGATCTAGAAATGTCCTGGGTAATCTGGTGTCTTCACTTATCAGTCCCCAATGATAGGTCTGACACTCATTTTTGTACAGCATGGTGGGCAGTAAAACAAAGGTTTGGCTGTTAAAAAGAAAGGAAGAGATGGAAAGACTAGAAGAAAAGATTTTATCAAAAAAGTTGCCATAAGTAATACTTTGTTTGATTTGACCCATTATAAACTTAGGAACAGTGTAGTTTCTAATTTAATGTGACTGACAAATTTCTCACAAAAATAGCATTTTACAGATGAATTTCTTTCTAGCCAGAAGAAATTCTTCTAATAAGAGTATAATGGAATATACAGTGTAATTTATTATGGATGAGTTAAGAGTTATTTCCGCATAGTAGTGTTAATAATGTTCTCATCTTTATAAGAGAAATGTTTGAATTATTACTGTTATGATAGCTTGAAATGTTCTTCTCTTGATTTCCATGATTCCAGAAGTTCTTTGGCAGCCAAATGTTCGCTGAAAATTCCCCTGATGTGAACAATCCTGTATAAAGCCCACTCTCTTGGGAATACGAATATCTATGGTATTCGTATGTGAAAGGAAACAAAAAGTTCTGAGTAATAAACTTTCTTTTTAGATGCCAAACTAAGATGGAGAAAATCATGAAAGGAAATAGAAATAAATCCTTTCTTTTTAGTTATAGGCTATAGATAATGATAGTAGGTGATATGTATACTCTCACATTCTATAAACTTTACTTTGGAAGTGCTATGATGTTTCAGGGAAGGAAAAGCAAGAGAACTAGTGAGGATCAAATAGCATTGAATTAATATTAATTCATAATTAATATGCAATTCATAATTATATGAATTAATATTATATGAATTAATATAACTCATAATTAATATTAATAAATAGACGTTTAAATCTACTAAAACAGATTTATGCTTGTACCTTACAGAACATTGCTTCTGTGGCTTTGTGAAGGGCAAGGTTTTCTTTGTTGTTTTAATGTCAGATCAATTGCAGACTGATACTTTTGTAAAATAAAATAATAATGTGGCAATGTCAAATTTCTATAAAAATTTCTAAACACTTCAATTTTTGTACTTAGTTTACTGAAAAATAATAGTTCACATAGAGTTTGTGGATGAGCGCTGGTCCACAAACCAAAACTTGAGTGGCACCTGTGTTCTAAGTAAGCAAAAGACATTCAGTTTTATAAATTTATATGTACTAAGTTGATTTTTAACATTACTTCATTATCTTTCTTGGATTAGAATTTTTTAGACAACTTCCCTAGCAGTGACATCCTGTCCTTCATTGCAAGGATATTCCTGCTGTTCCAGATGATGACTGTATACCCACTCCTAGGCTATTTGGCTCGTGTTCAACTATTGGGCCATGTCTTCGGTGACGTTTATCCTAGGTAAGGGCTCTTCTCTTGACCAGCAAGATGTGCCAAGCAACAAATGACTGTGCAAACAGGTCAGTTTAAAATGAGACTGATCCTTTTGCTATAAAAATTTGCCTAATCAAAATGGTTACTAAGAATAGATCACAGGTGTTCTTTTCCCTGAAGAGCTATAAAATTAGAAGCCACTTCCTTATCCAGAATGATTTTAAGTTTGTTTCTTCTAGCATAGTTATGTCAGCTCTGATATCAACTATATTTATCTTGTGATTTATTTGCCAGTAATCTACACATAGCCAAGACGTTAAGAGTACCTAGTACCTATATTAGCAATGTATGGCTAATGAGAAGCAAGGCTTTTAATTATTGATATGTTATTGATATGTTATTGATATGTTATTGATATGTTCTTGTATATTTATTAACATTCTTGCATTTTTTCCAAAGTTGTAGTTGTTTAGAATTGAAGGTAACATATACAACAAGGTTAAATTCCTATTTGCTTCAATAATTACTGCTGTAATTTTTAATCTCTTACTGGTGATGGACCAGTTTTGAGTCCTTTTGAAAATCTGTTCAAAGCTGCTCACTCTCATCCAGGAGAAATTTCCATATACTGCTTCAGGGTTTCCCTGGAACTTCATTTTGGATTCCTGGTTAATTCCTGTTCTAACATGAAGTTTTAGTAGAGATTCACCCTAGTAAAAAATACCCAGTCCTAACCTATTTTACTTGAAATAAATGATTTTTTTAAAAGATTTTATTTATTTATTTATTTGTCAGAGAGAGAGAGAGATCACAAGTAGGCAGAGACAGGTAGAGAGAGAGGGGATGCAGGCACCCTGCTGAGCAGAGAGCCCGACGCGGGACTCAGTCCCAGAACCCCGAGACCATGACCTGAACCGAAGGCAGAGGCTTAACCCACTGATCCACCCAGGTGCCCCGAAATAAATGGTCTTAAATGAAGAAAGCTTTCAGATAAAAACTTTTTAAATTACATTTATGGTAACCAATTAAACAAGACGTCTTCATCAGTTCTTCTTTGAAGAGAATTGATGCACTCTGTTCCCTCATTAAGTAAATAATTAGTATAAATATGTTGGTTTAAAAACAAAAAGCTTATAAAAGCAAAAGTCAAGAGGTACTGCCTCTCTAGCATTGACAGTAGCAACAGTTACAGTTGTAACATTGCTCATCTGGAAGCTTGGATTTTAGTACATACAAGACTCCTGTTGTGTATATTATGCCATGTGTTGTATTTACATTCACCAAAGTAAAATAAATACAGTGAAGTCATAGATTAAAAAAATACTAGGTAAATGCATTATTTATGTTTTCTGCCATTATTTTGCATAGTGGTGGCTATTAGGATGCTTTTTCTTCTTGGAAATGATCTGGAAGTTCCCTTTCGTGTTCACATTACATTTCTTTCTCTACCACCAACAACACACTATGATTTATCCTACAGTTACAAGTCTTCTACAGACTGCATATTTTGGAGCATACTTTTTTTGGGCTTGGCATCTGCTTTACATTCTTAAAGTTTATTGAAGATCCCCTGCACTTTAGCTTATCTGGGTTATATTTATTAATATTTAACAATCAAATCAATCAAAACTGAGAATTTTAAAATATGAATTATTTAAAAAGCAATAATAAAGCCATTAATTGTTTAAAAATAACATACTTTTAAAAAATAATTGTCTCCAGGGGCACCTGGGTGGCTCAGTGGGTTAAAGCCTCTGCCTTCGGCCCAGGTCATGATCTCAGGGTCCTGGGATCGAGCACCGCATCGGGCTCTCTGCTGAGCAGGGAGTCTGCCTCCCTCACCCTCTCTGCCGGCCTCTCTTCCTACTTGTGATTTCTGTCTGTCAAATAAATAAATAAAATCTTTAAAAAAAAAATTGTCTTCAAAAAAATTTTTGTTTCATATTTTCAAAACTTTTTTTTTTAAGTTACATTTATTTAAGTAATTTCTGTACTCCATGTGGGGCTCAAACTCACAACTCTGAGATCAAGAGTTGTGTGCCCTTCCAACTAAGCCAGCTAAGTGACCTGCTTTGCTAGTAGGTAATTGGATTCCCTTATCTTCTGCATTCAATCTGTTGCAATATGTTGTTTTCCTTTTTTTTTTTTTTTAAGATTTATTTATTCATTTATTTGACAGACCAAGATCACAAGTAGGCAGAGAGGCAGGCAGAGACAGAGGAGCAGAGAGCCCGCTGAGCAGAGAGCCCGATCCGGGGCTCCATCCCAGAACTCTGGGATCATGACCCAAGCCGAAAGCAGAGGCCTTAACCGACTGAGCAACCAGGCGCCCCTGTTGTTTTCCTTTAAATATGTGAAGAAAATCTACTCTCACATAGACATGTTAGAAAAAGGAGTATTTTTAATAGCCTTTTCAGATTATTGTGGATATTCTTCTTTGATACTATGCCAAACCTTAACAAGTGGTAGCTTCTAATAAGTTAATTGAATCAGAAATTCAGTAATATTAAAACCCATTGGTCTGTTGTACACTTTGGATCCTTTCACCTATGCATGTTTTGGTACCATGTTTAATCATTTAGAAAATATCATTTCACTGAGTTCTGCAGATCTTCCACACTTCATTATATAATATTAAAACCCACATATATAACATTGCCCCCAGTTTCATTCTAAAGTCCTTAAGTACTGGAAAACTGTCAAGCTAGGGTGGCAAATACAAGCTGTCCAAAATTCTAATTTTTACTCGAAAGCTGAAATTTTTTCATTGGCCACACATACCACTAATTGTTTTACTTGAAGTGACAATCTCATAATCATTCATTTAAAACAAACAAAAAAAAAGGTCTGTCAAACACCCAAGTATGAAGAACCACAGTTTTTGTCTACCTTTCAAGTAAAAATAGCATTCCTTGGAAAAAAGGGCTAGGTTGCTCACCAGCTCAGTTGCCCAAGCACTTTTCCTCAAGACAACCATTGTACTTCACTGTGTAGCAGATACTCTGTATTATGTACTTCCTAATTGATCACACAGAATAGTAAAAATGATGCATGTTCAAAGCATGAGATTTAATAAAACTAATAATTTTTACTTTTTTAATGAAGATCTGTTTTTTGGCAGCATTTGGCAGTAAGGCACACAGTATAAAATACACATTGGTGCAACTGTGTATAACTGTGCTAAGAGGCCAGCAGTTTTACCCACAATTGCTTTTGCAAATGTCTTTTATGATTTGAAATTAATATTTATCTCAGTGACTTCCTGAAAGGGTAAAGGGAACTTCCCTGGGGTTCGTGGTTATACTATGAGAACCACTTCTTTGGAAAATACACAGAATTATTTCCTTTTACAATATAGAAATAACAGAGGCCCAGCCATTGTCTCAAAGCTCTGGAACAATTTTAAAGTTGGAGTTTATGGCTAAATAGCAAGATCTGGAAGCCTGAGTATCTTTGTAATTCATCAAGATGTATGACTAACTATTTGTGTAAATAATTTTCCTCATTTTAATTGTCTCTGTAATCTTTATCTGGGATTAATTACCCTCTGATAACATGGGCTCACAAAGTTGCTTTGATGCATAAATTTGGCTTTTAAGAATCATCTTTTTGGGAAATGGAGTTGTTTCTTGAGCATCAAATTTTATCTACGTTATTTTTCTATTCATGATAAACACTGAGTATCTTTAAGTGGCTGAATCTGAAAAATGAAAACCTGCCCATTTCCTTTAGTATAATTTATTTTCCTAATTATAAAAATAAATACAAAAAATATTATAAGATATAGAAAGTTTATTCAATACAGAAAAGAGGAAAAATTGCTCCAAATTCCAAATCATAACATAGTCACTACTGCCTTTTCAGTATATTTCTTTCTTTGTGATAATTTTTCTAATGTTTTCAGATTTTCTTGTAGTAAAAATCTAGCTAGCTTTTTTTCAGATTTCCCAGATGAATTTTTACCTACTAGGTAACAATGATAAGTTATTTTGAGTAATCTTTAATATATTCCATCAAGGAAGTTGTTACCTTGCTGTATATATAGGATACTTCTGTTTTGCCACAAATATCTTTATGTTAATAGCTCTTTTCTTATTTTTGTTTATTGTCTTAAGGTATTCCAAATGGAATTATAGAATAAAGAGCGTGAAGTCTGATACATACTACCAGTTTGATCTGTGAATCTTAACCTATTCATATATTTGCACAAAAGGTCAAGGGTCACCGTGCCATCACCAGCATTGAGTATTATTGTTGTCTTATATTTTTGCTGTGACTTTATTGTCAAGTTTAAGAACATTCTCTTTTGAAAGATGTTAATAATGAATGTTATTCTCATATTAATAATTATAATTTATCTGTTTTTATTTTTCCTCCGAATTTTCTCAACTTCTAGCATTTTTCATGTGCTGACTCTTAATCTAATTATTGTGGGAGCTGGAGTGATCATGGCCTGCTTCTACCCAAACATAGGAGGAATCATAAGGTACACCCTATAAGGGAACTGTGCCCCTTCATGTATTGTTCTTTATTTGTATGGTTTTGTCAATACTGTCATTGTGTTGTTAATTTAATTGTATGAAATTCTTGTGTTTAAAACTGCTAACATTCAAATGTAGTTCCCTGGTATCAGTTAAGGTGCTTATTTTCTTACATCACACTGCTTCTTCTTGATTCTAGAAGCCCCATTAACCCTTAGACATCTGTCCCTTTCTCTTTTTCTTTTTTCCTTTGTACCTTCTTCTGTTTATCCATAATAGAAAATTTTTTAATATATAGTATATAATTTCCTGAGTACTTAGAGGTCTCTCATTTATTAAGACTGCATTATAACTTTTTTTGAGGATACCTGAAATATGTTTAATAATAAAGACAACCACTGTGCTGTTTTTACTTTTATTTGCATTTATTTTATGCAGAATTTACTCATGGGCCATAAGTTTTTGTTTCTTCGGTTTCTTCTGGGATATCTTTTTCTCCTGTGCAACTTCTTCTGGTTTAGGAGCAGTCTGCTTCTTTTCAGTAAGGATCATCTCAGTGTGGCTGTATTCTAACTTTTTTAACCCATTTCTACTTAAGAACATAATTCCACTGAGTTGCAGTCAAAGAGTAAGAGTTTAGGTAGGGGTTTAGATCCCAGGTAGCTCTTTACTTAATATACTTTCTTTAAAAATATTGTGGTAGGTTGAGTAGATGGGGAATAAAATTGTGAATTCAGATTCTCAAGGAAGATGGGTTTCCAGTAGTCTAATTTCTCTTCCTTGACCTCTAGAAAGCAGGGCTTAAGTCACTTTTCTGAAGACCCTTACCTAAAATGTAGCACAAAACAAAAGGAAAGAGTATTAGCCTGATGCTTACTGAATATAATCGGGCTTACAAATTTCTGTGAAGCTGGAGATAGATTAAGGTACAAGAAAGTTCAGGTTCCTCTGTCAGTCTTATGTTGAGTTATTTTTGTTACTGTCTTTGATAATTATGCTGCACATCACAGAGGTACTCATCTGTTCTCATTCTTAAGCAGATGCTAGCAGTCCTTCAGAAACTCAGAATGCATAATTAGTTTATAAAAGATCAAAGATAGGAAGCCTATCTCCAGATGTTTTTGAGGAAGCAGCCACAAACATGGAGACACAGAAGAACTATGGAGATTGGAAAGATGAATCAAAAACTGTCAGGCAGATGCTATAAATATGAACAGGAAATAATATTTTATATTAACTTAGGAAGTTAAAAGGTTTTCAACTCAAACGCTTTATGCAACAACAGTTGAATCACAAATAACTTTGTTGCAATAGCAGACTGAAGAGGTTTTAAATTGTAGTGTATTAACCTTAACTGTAAATCAGAAAAAGCAAAATGCAAGATGAATAACCCCAAAAGTTTGTATTTTGCAGGTATTCAGGAGCAGCATGCGGCCTGGCCTTTGTATTCATATATCCATCTCTCATCTATATGATTTCCCTCCGCCAAGAAGACCGTCTGACATGGCCGAAGTTAATCTTTCACATTTTCATCATCATTTTGGGCCTGGCTAACCTGATTGTTCAGTTTTTTATGTGAAATACTCAATGTCTTCTCAAGATCTTTCATGGCATTTTGAACTTTGACAACAGTCCCACATAAATTGACTTGTAAATGCTGTTGTTGCTGTAATTCTAAGTGTTTTTCCTAAGATAATTTGGAAAAAAGCGGAGGGGAGGGAATAGTGGTCCATGGATAAGTAATTTTGACTAGAGAGGAGAAAGGGGCAGGAAGAATGATCTTTGTCTCTCTTCATATGCACCACCCCTTCATTCTCATTGTCTTTTCTGAGCAGAAGTGTATGCCCTTAGGAAAAATCATGCTGGTTTTTGCTTTTTATAGATATAAGGTGGGTGGGTTTATTTTGACTAGAGTAAAGATTCTCAGGGTATCACAGGAACTATTTCCAGATGCTATTTGTTTTATGTTTCGATGTATTCACTTTCATTTTATTACTTGCTAGACAATTTTTGCAGTTTATCCATACATGTACTGTTTGGGTCAGTAAACCGAGTACCTCATTTGTAAAAAGAAATCTCCATGGCATCATGGCATCAGTGTTAATAGAGTGAACTCTTAACTGCATCCTTAATCTCTATATAAAGGAGAGAAAGAAAGAATGTCGGTACAGGCTCTTTGGTAATGAACCTTACACAAAATAAATGAACTGGGAGAGTTTTTTGCGTCCGACTTCTTTTTTTCTAAGCCAGTACTAGTAACTTAGGTCAAGCTCCCCCCAGCCATATTTTGCGTAAGAACCAGTATAATTATCCCCATAGGCCCAAGAGCTCTTTTGCTTTTTGAATCCCTGAGCATTGCATAAGATGTCATGACAGGACCAATGGGGAAGCATGGAAGAGAATATTGGGTACATGAGTCCCTACAGAGAAGAAAGAAATTGGAGAAGGGGCCAGAAGAGTGAGGCTTCCTTCCCAGCATATGTGAGGAGTTGAAGTATCTCTTTACCACAAGAAAGGACTAATCATTTTTGAGGTTAGACTTCCAAGAAGGGGATGCCCCCCCACGCCTCCCCCCCCACCCCGGCCACAGCCTTACTTCTTAACTGGCATGGTAGAAGTTAAATCCCCATAAGAAAATCTCTTTGGATCTGAGAAAAGGATTAGGGAATCTGAATTCTTGAAATTAACTCTCCTCTTTTTCACTGAAACTAAAATCTGAACCAGAATTCAAATCCGTATCTACCATGTGATACAGCCTTCATGTTCAGCTTGAAAAGTTAGATTTCTCTAACTTTAGGCTTACATTAAAGGTCTATTTTGTTAGTCCACATCCTAGGATAATGTTTAGGTTTCTGTTCCTTCTTTTGAGAAAGACAAAAATGGTTTTTGAAAGACAGGTGAAGTGGTTTTTTTTTAAGCCTGCTAAACAGCCCAAGATTTGAGACCAGCCACAATTTCTTTCAGGAAAGCTTTCTATCCATTCTATGGACAGGTGTATGGAAAAATCATAGTATTTCTTATAATAGGTATTTCTTCAAGTTCTCCCTGCAAAAGTCTCATGAAAATTTGAAAGCATACCACAAAAGTAGAGAAAATAATAGGATAATCCTCCCACATCCCTATCCCCTATATTTAATAATTATAAAACTTAGATGTATTTGCTTCATCTATCCTTTTTTCCTTTTCCACTGTAATACTTTAAAGCCAATCTCGGGCATTATGTTACTTCATCTTAACAGTAATTGAAGCCATTCTCAAAAGTTTTTGTTAGCAGAAACTGCTGGTAGAAGTCAGGTTGATTAGAAGATTCTGCATTAAGTATCTGTAACCCTATGTTAAACTCTTAGAATAAAGTATATGCATGGAGGAAATGTCTCTGTGCTTGGGATCTACTACATCTTTGTGACTTCAGTCTTGTTCAGTTAGAGACAAAGGAATCAAAAGCTACATAGCTCCTTGAGACCCATGTTTAATCCCTGTTTATCCTTAGTCTCCTCCCTCATGTTGGAAAACTTGAGAGACAGAATTTTCTTTTTTTTTTTTTAAATATTTTATTTATTTATTTGACAGAGAGAGAGAGAGCATGAGCAGAGGGAGAAGCAGGCAGAGAGAGAAGCAGGCTCCATCCCAGGACCCTGGGACCATGACCTGAGCTGAAGACAGACACTTAACAAATGAGCCACCCAGGCGCCCCGAGAGACAGAATTTTCATTGCCTCTTTTCAGTAATATACTTGAATGTTTTAACACATGGAAAATGACTTGGTAATATTTTTGTCCATGTAATGATCAAAGTGAATATGACAATGAATGCATTATTTACTAAATTAAAAAGCAATGTGGATATTTGGTTTTTGTTTTCTTTAAAAAGCTTGATAATTTAGAACTTCCAAAATCCTACATTAGGCTTATGCTGAATAATTTTACCTTCTTAAGTTTCTTTTCATGAAACTGATACCTTCGACTTGTTGTTTAGCTTGGCCAGATGCTCTTCATGTGAGTGTGTATATCCTGGCTCACACACTGGAATGATGAGATATGAATTCATTTGGATCACATTATAATTAATTGCAGGCTTTCTCTACTGTCCTTTTGAATTTTCTAATTAAATTTATTTTACTTTTTGCTCTGATGTGGTTAACCTCAGTTTCTTTGAATTTAGCTTATTTAACACACAACTGAGGACATTATAAAATTTAAAATGGCTTGTTTAGAGAAGTGTTCCCTAGAAAGGTTCTAGATGAAAATATGGTATGCTCATACTAGGCCAAAAAGAACAAAGAAATGTTCTCTGACATTTGATACCTGTGGATAATTGTCCAGCAATTATCCACAGGTAATCACATCCAAAAAATGTATTGCAATAAAGAATAAATTCACCCACAAAAAGGGACTGTATTAAAGGGAAATACTCATTTATGTTTTACAATATCTATTTTGGCATTTGTTTCCATAAATGATTGAGTAAATTACCACATCAGTGGTTTGGAGGAGTCAAAGATGTGTAAGATTTCATTCATATTATAAAAGAACCTTAATCTAGTAATGAACTATGTATGTAGTTAACTATATTGCAAGGGATCATTAGAGAAAACAAAACCCCTTCTAGCTGGGGTCCCCAGGGAGGGCTGGTAAAGGAAATGTGGGGTAAAGCAGCAAGGACCCATTTACAGGCTCCTCCTAAGAACTGTCCTAATTTTTAGATATTTGATAGTTTCACTGTCATATGGGATCATTTAAAGTATAAATGCTTTTATTTTGGCAATTATGTATTATTGTAAGTATTATAAATATATTTTTTTTCTAAGAAATTTTATGGGAAGTATTTAACTGCCTCTGGATATTATTTATTATTCTCTTTGTATTTTTAACACTACATTATTCATTTCTATGAACCTTGGATAGCAAAGCACAATTGCTTAATATGGGAAATAAGTAATAACATATTGGGCCATACAAATAGATTCCATAAAACTTTCTCTCCAAAGACTTGACTTACTTAAATACCAGGATACAAAATGTCAAATGTTTGAGCTCATTGATAAAAGCAGAAAATACTGATGTTGCATGTTCTCTTTACAAAGCACTGATCTTACTGCTTTTTAGAATCTGGTGGTGGCTGTTTGTTTTCTTATCCCAATTTGAATGTCCAAAACAAAAGCCAGACCTAGTTGACACTTAAACAATAGAATGTTACATTAGTTTGTGATCCAAAGTGAAATGTGCACAGGCAGCCTGGCTGGCCCCAGTTTCACAGTTGACTGCCGACTTCACTTCAGATTACATAAACATGTATTGCAAAACAGCTCTGACGGGAACCTCATAACCTAAACAGCATTCTCTGAAATGTAACTTGTCTTTTTATATAAAAGGAAAAATTAAATCAAAATTATTTTGAAGAAAAACAACTCCAGGATTTTGTTCAATTGAATTTTACCAGGAAATGCTATTGCCTAGTAGCACTGACCTTGGGGCAGAGAGAAGCTGAAGTCACGTATTTTGGAGGGTCAGACTTCTCTAGTGACTTCACGTGTGTCACATCAAGTCAATCAAGTGACTGGAGCATCTATTACCTTAGGCCACAAGGAGCCCTCCTTTAGTATTCCATCCTGGAGAAAGGTATGTGCTGGGTTATGTTCACCAAGATCTAAAATGATCACCCCTTTTGGACAATAAACTGTTGTGATCTCGCCCTGCAAGAACCTTACAAAATGAAGGTGGCATTTCAGGTAAGTGTACCCTAGTTTCTGGCAAAGAGCTAAGTGTCATAATCTTCTAGAGCTATTTAAGGGCAATAAAAAGCTTTACTTTTCTGCTTTCCCTTAGTAAAATTTCCTTCTTTTCCCTCAATGTCATTTTTTTGCATATTTCCTTACTCTTCTGTCTTTTTAAAAGATTAAAATGTTCTCCATTCTCCTTATTCATCATGGGCCATAAAGTAAGGATTGCAGTTGGGATTGGGACTAGAAAGAGCATACTCTAGATTTTTCCTCCTTTCGCCCTCACTTGATCCCAAGTGATGTAGTTTTGTTGGGTCATAGCAGACACTTAATGCACACTTAAATTAATGAGACAGATTTTGACTTTAATGGAAAGCAATCAGTTAATTGCTATTTTCTAAAATTTTATTCCATCAGCCCTCCTCCCCCCCCCCAAAAAAAATAGAACTGGTTCAATCAGATTCAGAATTAGACCTTAAATCAATGTTCTTACTGAATGCCAGACCCTGTGCTAAACACAGAGTATCTAGTAATGAACAAAGTGGATGTAGCCTTGACGCTTAGCATTTTTTTTTTTTAAGATTTTATTTATTTATTTGAGAGCACCAGCAGGGGAAGAGGGAGAGGGAGAAGCAGAGTCCCCACTGAGCAGGAAGCCCGATGTGGGGTTCCATTCCAGGACCCTGGGATCATGACCTGAGCCAAAAGCAGACACTTAACCAACTAAGCCACCCAGGAGCCTCAGTTTAGCTTCCTTTGCCCTCTGTATCAACAGCTGGTCATTTTCACTAGTTGTGACTGAAATGCCAGGCATTGAGCTTTTCCTGCTGATCTGTCTCCATTGAATGCTGGGATGTAGGCATATCATACACCTTTTGGAGAGGTGAGTACGGGACAGGTGCAATAAATGCAAATTTATGTTGCACGTTTATCAAGATAACACTTTTTTAAAGAAAATTTCTCAAAATTCTAGGGTAATCACATAAAACGATATAGACATGTGGACAAAAACTGGAAGGGAGAGAATAAACATAGGTGAATAAACATGGGTGACCTGATGAGGTGATGGGATTCTAGGAATATCATTTCTATTGTCACTTAATTATTTACATAACATATTTCTTAAAAGGATGTCTAGAAAAAATCATGGAAAAGAAATTTTGCAGAAATAAATCTACATTCAACCCATGAAGTTAAAGAGCAACCTACAAACAACCTTTGGAACAGGTGAGAGAGATCTTTTGTTATAGGGCAGACCCAGGATTGTGGGGCTGGACGCTTATATAATTTGGAGTTCCCCTTTAAGGAAATACATGCAAAATTAGGAAAGCAGCCATGCAAATGAGGAGCCCATGACTTAAGCGTCTCTCTAGTTTTAATGCTAGAGAGGGTGGGGGCATTTAGGAGGTTGAAGGAGCTATAATGAAAAGTTTTCTGCCCTCACATATGTCAAACTACATTCCTCTGCTACCTTTAAGAACTCTAACTTTTACCAAATCTGAGCTTCTATTTCTGGAAGAGTCAAACAGGATTTAGCAAAGTAGCATGGGGTACAAATTCATTCATGGTTAACTTGGGATCAAAATCGGATTTTTTTATTTTTTAGATTAGAGTTTTTACTTGAGGGTGGGTCTTGCAGTAGGTTTTGTTATTGTTGTTATTGTTTCTTTTAGTTTTTACAGAGATGAAGAGTACAAAGAATACTGTCTCATTGTCCAATAGCTATTTAATGAATTTCAGAATAGCTGAGGAACGTTTTAAGGGCTCTTGATGTAAGAACACACTACCAAGAGCAACATTTATTTATTTACAGTGCTTTGTCCCAAAAAGGATCTGTTTCTACTACATTAAAGTAAAATCAGCTCTTAAGGATTAACTTGAACATTTGCTAGAAAATAAATTAGAAATCTTTGACACTCTGGGGGTGCCTGGTTGGCTCAGTTGTTAAGTGTCTGCCTTCAGCTCAGGTCATGATCCCAGGGTTCTGGGATTGAGCCCCGAATCCGGCTCCCTGCTCTGTGGGAAGCCTGTTATCCCTCTCCCACTCCCCCTGCTTGCATTCCCTCTCTCACTGTGTCTCTGTCAAAAAAAAAAAAAAAAATTTATGACACTCCTTAAGTAGAGGAAACTGAAATGATTCAAATAAATTACTCCTTAATGCCATCTCATAGTCCTTTATTGTATGAAGATTAAACCTATTTCAGTACAGTAAACTTTTACTGATTGTCCCAGATTTTGGAAAGGCACATAGAGTCATTCTTCCCAGTGCTGCCAGAATCCAGTATTTAATGACACTGTTTATATTCATCGTCTGTAAAATCATTCAGTGCCCCAATAGAAAAAGGTCAAGGACCTTTGCAGCAGACAATTCTCAGAGGAAAAACTGCGAATAAACATGAAGAGGAAAAAAAGTTCAGGGTCAAACTAGTGATCCATGCTAATGGATAACCTCAGAAACATAATGTGAGTGAAAGAAGCCAGAAGCAAAATGCAACATCTGTATGGTTCCATGTATATGAAATGTCTAGAAAGACAAATTTATAGGAACAGAAAGCAAACTGATAGCTGTCTGGACCTGGGCACAGGAGCAGGGATTAATCATTAACAGGTATGGGGGGGAACGTTCTAGGATGACAGTGTTGACTCTGTGAGACAAGAGAGTGAAGTGCAAGTGAAAGTTTATTAAGGCAAGGTGAGAACAGAAAGGAAAGCTCTCTAGAGAGAAAGGGGTCCTGAATGGGTTGCCACTGATGGCTTTTATGGTTAGTCTTTTATAGAAAACTGACCAGGGAACTTGGTAAATATCTCGTCTATAACATTTAAGACAAGGTGGATTTGTAAATATGAACGTATCCCATCTATATGTAGAACAAACAAGGTAGATTAGTTTTTTTGTTTTGTTTTGTTTTGTTTTTTAAAGATTTGACAGAGAGAGATCACAAGAAGGCAGAGAGACAGGCAGAGAGAGAGAGGAGGAAGCAGGCTCCCTGCTGAGCAGAGAGTCTGATGCGGGGCTCGATCCCAGGACCCTGAGATCATGACCTGAGCCGAAGGCAGCGGCTTAACCCACTGAGCCACCCAAGCGCCCCCAACATAGATTAGTTATGTTCCCTTCTCTGTGGTTAGTATCTTGTCTGTAAAGTTTCTCCACATCTGGGATTTCTGTGAGCCTGCTTAGGTAGTCCCCTGCATGACCCTAGCCTTGTCACTCCCTATATGTCTCTCCCTACCTAGCCTCTCCTGTCCCTTACTCAACAGAAATATTCTAAAAGCGGATTGTGGTAATGGTTATACAACTACATAATTTCTAAAATCATTGGGTTGTATACGTACACTGGCTGAATTTTATAGCATATGAATTATCCCTCAAAGCTGTTAAAGAAAAAAGTTCAATCTTACTAGCCAAAAAAAAAAAGTAACTTTAAATGCTTTTCTACTTGACAAATACTAAAATAACAACAACAACAATAATAATTATTATAGTACTCTGACAAAGATGTGGAAAATGGACACTCAGACACATGCATATGCATGGGTGCAGATTTCCTGTGAGTTATTTGGCAATAGGCACCAAAGCTTCAAAGTGGGCCTTTGACTCATTTCCAGAGGAATATGCTAATGAAATGATTGGACAAATGTTGACATACACACACAGAAATGTTCATCTCTTTATTCTTTATATTAGAAAAGTTAGAAACAACCTTAATGTCCAACAGCAGGAGATAAGTCATGGAAGAGCCATCTAACAGAATACTGTGTAGCTATTCAAATGATGATGCAGATGTATAAATGTCACATCAAAAGAGGTTTCTAAATATTAGTGAAGGGAGATTACAGTTAACTATAGAATTAAAAACATTTATACATATATAAATATCCATTTATACATATGTAAGGGGCTAGGAGTTTATATAAAAATATTACTATTAGGGACACCAGGGTGGCTCAGTGGGTTAAGCTTTGGCCTTCAGCTCAGGTCATGGTCTCAGGGTCTTGGGATCGAGCCCTGCATCTGGCTCTCTGCTCGGGAGAGAGCCTGCTTCCTCCTCTCTCTGCCTGCCTCTCTGCCTACTTGTGATCTCTCTCTCTCTCTGTTAAATAAATAAAATTTTTTTAAATTTTTTATTTTTTTCTTAACATATAATGTATTATTAGCCCCAGGGGTACAGGTCTGTGAATTGCCAGGTCTACACACTTCTTCATAGCACATAACTTCCCCAATGTCCATAACCCCACCACCCTCTCCCTACCCCCCTCCCCCCAGCAACCCTCAGTTTGTTTTGTGAGATTAAGAGTCTCTTATGGTTTGTCTCCCTCCCAATCCCATGTTGTTTCAAAATAAATAAAATCTTTTTTTAAAAATGAACATTAGGTGCTAGGACTACTGGGTATTTTTTTATTGTCTTGTTTATCTGTATTTTCTAAAGTGTTAAAATGTATTCATGTTTTATGAAAACAGCAATGAAAGTGTGTGGGGTTTTTTTTTAAGATTTTATTTATTTATTTGACAGATCACAAGTAGGCAGAGAGGCAGGCACAGAGAGAGGAGGAAGCAGGTTCCCTGCTGAGCAGAGAGCCCGATGCGGGGCTCGATGCGGGGCTTGATCCCAGGACCCTGGGATCCTGACCTGAGCCGAAGGCAGAGGCTTTAACCCACTGAGCCACCTGGGCGCCCCTGAAAGTGTTTTCTTAAAATAAAATCTTTCACCAACTTCTCATCACTTAAAACGAACTTTAAGGATCTCTTTTGATAGTAATAAAAACCCCTTGGACCTTCACACAATAGTACTTTCCGTGTTTATCGATTGATAAAAATAATGGCAGAAAGCTACCCTAACTTCTATAGCACTTGGTTAGAGAGACAGCCATACTTAATATATAAGTAGTCCTATAATAAAGGGTATGACTGAGTTTACAGGAGAAAGTGATTAATTTTGACTGAGTGATTAGGAATTGCTTCCCAGAGTAGGGTCTATTTGAATTAGACTTATTTTGCCAAGTTGAGAAAGGAAAAAGGAGGAATTAAAAAAAAAAAAAAAAGACTTGGGCCCCTTGATAGACTTGGAATTCATTCTGTAGAAAAATGGAGATATCTCACCAGTTGCTCCCTGAACTTCCAGGTCTCCGGCTATCCCTAGCACTAGTAGGACTTGCTTCCCAGTGTCCTAACCCTACTTTCCTCTCATCTCCTTGTCAAAAACCACTGACAGCATGGACAATAAATTTCCTTGTTAGGATGCTAACTAAATTGGCATTTTAATTTGACAAAGAGTTTGCTTACCTGGCCAAATATATGTTTGGGTGGTAAGAAAAAGTACTAGGCAAGGCACAAAAGAACTGGTTTCTAATCCTGACTTTGCCCTGGACTCACTGAACAGACTAGCTGTATGACATACAGAAGTTAAAGTCATCCTCAGTTCTCTTTTCCAAAATAGGAAGGTTATCATAGTACCTCTGTTACCTAACTCACGTAGTTGTTTAGAAGAATTTAAACACTGTATTTGAAATCACTTTATTAAACGGTGATACATAAATGCTTAGTTTTAGGACTCTATGATTACATTTCTGAAAATACTTCGTGGATTGGGCCGGACCCCTTCTACTGAGAGGCTTGATAGCTTGACAAGAGAAGCATGGCAGTGGGTTGGCAAAAGCAACCTTGTCTTCCTTATGTAATCAGATCAGTGGTTTTCAAGTAAGTGTGGGTGGTAAAACATCTGGGTATCATAGACGCACAAAATTTTGGTGTATTTAATTTTGTCAAACAAATCGATTGGCACTATTAATTTTTCATTTTTCATTTTTCATTTTTTTTTTGGCAAAAGTGTGATTATACCTGAATGCAAATACAAAGTAATGGAGATACCCTACTTCCCAGTTCTTGCCTCAGTCTAAGCCCAAAGTAGGGTTAACTTGAGCTCTTTACTCATTATAGCAGTCAGGGTTCTCCAGAGAAATAGAACCAATAGAAGAGAATGGGGTATGGAGGGGTGCATAGTATTTATTTTAAGAATTGACTCATGATTGTAGAGACTAACAAGACCACAGTCTGCAGGGGAGGCTAGCAGGCTGGATGTTGCAGTTTCAGGATCTAAAGGCAATGTGCTGGCAGAATTCCCTCTTCCTCAGGGAGTGTCATTCTTTTTCTTGAGGTCTTCAAGTATTGGGTGAGGCCCATCCACATTATGGAGGGTGATCTGCTTTACTCAAACGTATTAATGTCATCAAAAAAGAAAAACAAAAACAAAACAAAAGAAACCTTCACAACAATGTCCAGATATGTTTGACCAAATATCTGGATACTGTGTCCTAAATAAGTTGACACAGTTAACCATGTCACTCACCACCTTACAAATCACAGCAGCAAGTAGCAAATCATTTTCTCTCCTTCTTCTCTGACTTCTTTGGGAATTCCCTAAAACTATGACTATCCAAGGGTGCTGCTTGATTGGATGTGCCATATTAGAGAAACAGCATATCATATAATGGCAGAATCAGCGGATAGCATCTCTGGAACCCTTAGGCATGAGACCCAACTGGGACAGCTTACACAGACCAGGCAGTCCTGAGACCTAGACTGAGGTACATGAATGGATCCTCTGGTCAGGCCATTGCTCAAGGCACAGCAGGAAACAGAGCCCTCACAAAGCAATTCTAACCCCTGTCCATGGGGCTCAGCACCTCCTTGACCTTAGATGAGCCTAAAAGGCAGTGTTAGGTCAAGTTTAGGTGGCCTCTCTCTCATGGGACACTCAGAGCCTCTCTGATTACAAGTGATTGTTCTCTTCACATTTACTAGTCATTTTGAGGTTTCCTTTAATTGTTTATTATGCAAGTCTAAATCATCTCAGATATCCTGCTACTCTGAATCCTGATTTGAAATCTTGGCAAAGGTGTATTTTGTTGTTTTTCTAGGTCCTTTTTATATAGCTCTCTTGGTTCCTTTGTTTCCTGTGACTTTTTGCCTGATAGCTAGAATATGATTAATGCTCTGTGGTTAATCAGATTTAGTCTGCTGCAGGAATCATTTTAGTTTATCAAGTTAACTCTAGAGGATTCTCTCAGAGAACAAGTTAAGTTTTGGAGGGGTTCCAGTGCTTCTCAACCCTGACCTACTTTACTCGGCTCAGTACTGCACCCAGAACAGCCAAACTACGTTCCCCAGCACTCCTCAACTGTGTGGAAATTGCCTATTGTTACTCACAGCTCTCTTCACCTGAAGAGAGGAGGGCAGGAGCACAAAAAGTTGAAAACCCGAATAGATTAATATTTTTTAAAGATTTTTTAAAGATCTTTTTTAAAGTAATGTCTACCCTCAACGTGGGGCTTCAACTCAGAATCCCAAGATCAAGAATTGCATGCTCCACTGACCAAGTCAGTCAGACAGCTCTCTAATAGATTAATATTAAGATATTCTATTAGAGGCACCTGGGTGGCTCAGTTGGTTAACATTGGACTCTAGGTTTCAGCTCAGGTTGTGATCTCAGGGTCCTGGGATTGAGACCCTCCGGAGCCTCGCTTTAGGCCTCCTTTCTCTCTCAATCTCTCTTCCTCTCCAAGATAAACAAATAAATCTGGGGCCCCTGGGTGGCTGAGTCAGTTGAGTGTCTGCCTTCAGCACAGGCCCTGATCCCAGAGTGCTGGAAGCGAGCCCTATATTGGGCACCAGTGAGAGAGTCTGCTTGTCCCTCTCTCTCTGTGCCTCCTCCTTGCTTGTGCTTGCTTGCTCTCCTCTCTCTCTCAAATATACAAATAAATAAAATTGTAAAAAAAAAAAAAGAAGAAGAAGAAATCTTTTAAAAAGAAGATTCTAGGGGTGCCTGGGTGGCTCAGTGGGTTAAAGCCTCTGCCTCTGGCTGCCATCTGGCTCTCTGCTCACCAGGAAGCCTGCTTCCCTTCCTCTCTCTCTCTGGCTGCCACTCTGCCTACTTGTGATCTCTGTCTGTCAAATAAATAAATAAATAAAAATCTAAAAAAAATTTAAATTAAATTAAATTTTTAAAAAGATTCTATTATACATGAGTAGAGAGCAAATATATTTTATGATTTGAAGGGTATGATCTACATGTAATCCCCTAACCCTTTATTTCAGTCATCCATACCTTCAACAAAACAGTCATCATTGACTACAGATAATAATAAGATCAGATAGGAGCACTTTGGTGGCTCAGTTGGTTGAGCGACTGACTGCCTTCGGCTCGCACCATGGTCCTGGAGTCCCGGGATCAAGTCCCGCATTGGGCTCCCAGCTCCTCAGGGAGTCTGCTTCTCCCTCTGACCTTCTCGCTCATGCTCTCTCTCACTGTCTCTCTCTCAAATAAATAAATAGAATATTTAAAAAAAAAAAAAGATCAGATGTATTATGAATACCCCTTTTTATTGGAGGTCCAGAGAGAATGATAGAATGAAGCATCAACTTTCATGTATAGCAATATATAAATAAAAATTTCTTCTTTAAAATCTTTTGTCCTTCAGAAAACTATCAGTTTATTCTCTCTGAGTAAATATTAACATGGCCTCAAAACAGAATAATTATAAATCATTCAATTTCGGAATACTTTTTTTTTCTTTTCTCTTTCTCTTTTTTCCTTGCTAATCACAAACCACAACATGAATTTCTGCAGGAGCCAGGATGCCATGTCACAAAAGATCAGTCTGGCTTCAGAGACTCTTCTTATTTTCCCTGCATGGAAGACAGATGTTTTTTGTTGAATCAGGACCATAATTTGCATCTGGTAGGACAATGGGCCATATTCTCCTCTCCTGTCTACACACAGAGCTGCATTGACAACAACAAGAGTTGCCCAGAGAGAGGCAGAATTTGGCTCTGCCAGCGCAAAATTCAGCCTGATTTTAAAGAGGAAATGCTGCAGTTAACATTTAGTGAAGAGCAAACCAGCTAGTGTATCTGGAAGTTTCCTTTAAAATTTCTTGAAATTTTCCTTTGAAATTTCCAGCCCAGCGTATGAAGTAATTCCAGACTCTAATGAGCTTCAGAAGCCTCTCGGGCTGTAAATAAGAACCAAAATGATAGTCTGTATTGGATCCAGGAGTTTCTTAGCCAGTGGATAAATTATTGTTATGCTCTATGTCCTGGTTTTCCCTCAGTGATTGATGTGTTCTCTTCTGTTTCCAGAAGTTTTTTCTAATATTCACCCTTCTTCAAAAGTGACCCTGAAAGATGAGTCAAAAGTTCCATACCTGTTTTCCATATGGGGAAGCTGAGGGCCCAGAAAAGTCAAGCAAATTTTTTACTTGTGCAACAAAGGAACTCTGGGTTCTCACGTGGTTATGGAAATAGTCAAAATGGAGATGAGACTTCTGCTTCCGTAGGTTATCTTTCCTATTTGTTTAAAACGAAATCCTTTACATTTTACCAGTTCCTAGGAGACTGCCTTTTTGACTCATGTAATTTGGAATCCTCTCTAATTAGAACCAGGACATCTCAGTCCTTCATCATGAAGAACTCTTAAGTCTCTTCTCCCCGATACAAATACAGCCCTTTTCTGGCTGAGCAGATCATTGCTGATAGTGTACACCCATATTGTATGGAGGGCTTAGAGAGAGATTCGTTTAATTCTGCAGTCTATTGTCTTTGAAACCTATATAACCCACGCATTCTGGGTTTTTTTGTTTTGTTTTGTTTTTCTTAGTAAAACTAAGAATTTATCTTCAGAGTTTCCTTATTTACTTTTAGGTTCCAAGATCTTTTGATCCTCTGGATTGAGAAATAAAGTAGATTTAACCTTGAAAAAGGAGAAAATGTAGAGAGGGAGTTATTGGTTTTGTGAATTTCAGATTTTCCCAAGGGACAAAAATGAAAAATGGATACTTCTATTTTTTTTTTTAAGATTTTATTTATTTATTTGACAGAGAGAGATCACAAGTAGACAGAGAGGCAGGCAGAGAGAGGGAGAGAGAGAGAGGCAAGCAGGCTCCCTGCTGAGCAGAGAGCCCGATGCGGGACTCGATCCCAGGATGCTGAGATCACGACCTGAGCTGAAGGCAGCGGCTTAACCCACTGAGCCACCCAGGCGCCCCATGGATACTTCTATTTTTTTAAGACCACAAAATTCTTGAACTATATGACGTACTTCCTTTTTTTAGAATGAAATTTGAAGGAATCTTAGAGATTTTTTATTTTTTTTTTTAAAAGATTGTATCTATTTGACAGAGAAAAAGGTCAAGAGTAGGCAGAGAGGCAGGCAGAGAGAGACGGGGAAGCAGGCTCCCTACGAGCAGAGGGCCCAGTGAGCTGGATCCCAAGACCCTGAAATCACGACCTGGGGCAAATGCAAAGGCTTAACCCACTAAGCCTCCAGGTGCCCAGGAATCTTAGAGATTTTTTAGTTCAATCTTCCTATCTTACAGATGAAGAAATTAAATTCAAATGAGTTGTAGTAAATCTTAGAGCTATTTCCACGTCAATATATATATAAACTTATTCTTTTTTTTTTTAATTTAAAAAATTTTTTTTATAAACGTAAAATGTATTTTTATCCCCAGGGGTACAGGTCTGTGAATTGCCAGGTTTACACACTTCACAGCACTCACCATAGCACATACCCTTCCCAATGTCCATAACCCCCCCCCTTTCCCGACCCTACTCCCTCCAGCAACCCTCAGTTTGTTTTGTGAGATTGTGAGATTAAGAGTCACTTATGGTTTGTCACCCTCCCGATCCAACTTATTCTTTTTAAAAACTGTGTAACTGTTTATTAGGATGTACCTTAATTTCTAGCAATTTTTCTTTGAGGAATATTTTTTCTCTGAAGAATATTTTATTTCCAATTTTTCTCTACTAAAAATGGTGCAATGAATAATCTTGTATAGGTATCTTAGCTCAATGAATGAGTATTTTTATAAGATAGATAGCAAGAAATGAAGTAAATTTTTTTTTTATCTTATTTATTTATTTATTTATTTGAGAGAGACCACCTGTGCATGCATGAACAGGCACCAGTGGAGGAAGGGGCAGAAGGAGAAGGACAAGCAGATTCTGTAACAGTGCAGAGCCTCACATGGGACTCCACGAAGGGCTGGATCTCATGACCAGGAGATCATGAGCAGAGGCGAAATCAAGAGTCTGTCACTCAATTGCCTGAGCTGCCCAGGCACCCCATCAAAATTTTAATAGAAATAGCTATGAAATTGTACCCCTGCATGCACATCTTTGCCAGCACAGGATGTTACCAAATTTTTAATTTCAGTTTTTAAAATAATTTTGGTCTGGAGAAAAAATAATTTTGGTCTTTTACATTTAGCTCATTAATTTATGTGAAATGTGCTCTCACATACTATGTGAGGTTGAGGACTAACTTATTTATTTTGTCAATATTTAATGTGAGAAGAGGAGCAGAGCACTAGTCATGTGAAGAGTAAGGACAGCAGCTGAAGGCGACTGCCATCCTAGACAGTTCACCCAGCCAAATGAAAGTCCTGCGGCCTACCGGACCTGCCCCTTGGGGCCATTTCTGAAGGCTAGTTAGGGGCCATGTGTTGTTACAGCAGAGTTGCATCACATATGCATTTGGGATTTAACTACACAGGCTTATTACTTTCTGAGGGCCCACATACTAGGAACTTCAGCCATTTAAGAGAACTATAAGTACAATTTTGCCTTCAGTGATTTTTTTCCCCTTCCATGTCAACAAAAGAACCTAGCCTGCCCACACCCCCAGCACCACCCAACAGATACACCCAAAATGTGTATAGAGCATGCAGGCTTTTTGTCCCTCACACACAGCCTCTGAGGCTCTTACAAAAATATTCCTTACAATCACATATATACACATATAGTACATTCCTGAAAGGCTCTTGAAAACATTTTTCTCCACTTCATTAGGTTTGGAGTTTTGAAGTTTTCCAGCGATTTTCCCCCCCACCATTAGGAATTGGAACCTAGCTGTCCTAATCCATATTAAATATGCTGCTTCTCCCAAGCTTCAGAATTCTCAGTACAGTGCTCTGGGAAGCCACTACCATCTGATACACTGTTGGAGTCAATTTACTGTCTCTGGGTCATTATTAGTTTAAGTCCCATGGTAGTAGTGGGAGATTTGAGTCTTAAGTATAAAAATTTTCATGCCATCACATCTATCAGCAGCCTTGCCCACAAGTGAGAGATGAAGACTATTGGCTGCCCATGGAAAAAGAAGATGTGGCTCTTTGAGGGAAGAAGACCCTTCCTCTTTCCTTCAGTGGCTGAGGTATGTCATAGGTCTTCCTAATTTCTATATTGACAGGCAGGGTCAGTGATACGATTTCATATCAAGACTTGAGAGGGGTACAGCAGATGCCTTTGGTGCCCACCCACATCCTCTAGCCCTCCTTGTTATTATAAAAACAGGTGGCTTCTGTGACTCTGCCTGAAGACTTACTGTGGCTGATGGAGCTCATGGGGCTTATGCACAGGGCTAGAGCCAAGTGCTGGGCAATGCCTTTAGAAGCAGAACTCAACCTGGGAATTGTGGTATAAGACTCTAAGGGGTACTCTTTGCAGTTTCCTTGGATGTCTCCCAGCTGCTCCAGTGATAGTGGGCTCATGCATTCTTCCTCTTTATGAGAGGCCTGTTCTTCCCTGTCTCACATCCCCATTCCCCCTAGCAAGATCCCCTTCCAGGTAACCTAGTTGAACTCCAATCCTTATCTCAGAACCTGCTTCTGGGATGACCAACCTGAGACAGGAGGGGACATCACCTTTGTAGAGGGGTATGACATATACTTTTGAAAACTGATACTAGCTAACAAAGCATTTTTAGGAGCTACTATTAAGTAATAACAACTTTTAGTTCTTCACTCTGGAGATGCAAAGACTTCTGGGAAGGATATCTGTTTTTACACAAAGCAGGGAGCTACAAAGTGGAAGGGGTGAATTTCAGGGCAGGTAATCCCTGTCAAACCTACCATCAAGCCTGAAGTGGGAGGACACTGGGCTTGCTCAGAGAACTCCCCAGGGCTCAAGCACCAGCAACATTACCAGAAGCAGCAGTGGTAAATAAAATATTATGTTGTGATTTCTCCATTTGAAAAAATATATATAAATATATCATTTTTTAAAAATGTCACTCAGGATTGCCAAATGTTGTTTAAGGGAAGGACTGTCATTGTTCTTAGGTGTTGTCTTCTCAAGTTAAAAAATTGTTAAAATATTCATATTTATATGAAACTGATTTTGATGGAAGATACTATTTTTTGTATAATGTTTTCCTTTGGCAGAATTAAAAGCGCCAACCATTTTCCAGTGCCCCTCTTTTAGTGCAGGGAGGGGGATGGTTCATGAAAACCTAAACTCTGAGAGCTACTGATCACAAACCCAAATGGATATACCTTTTCTGTGATGCAGGCGTTTATACAAACTAGCCATATTGCGAAACCAGTGTAATGACTAGTCCCTGACATCACAGGCCAGTCCAACTAATGAATTTTGGGGTGGTAGCAGAGGTACAGATTTCTCACAGAACATTTTTCTGGAGCCAACTGGCTAATCCCTCATGCCCAATGGTTGTCCTTGCGCTTTTCACCTGTCTGCCAGGATTTCTCTGGGATGTCCCTAAGCTTTCCCCAGATAGTCCAAATGCTTCACTATCACTGCCTCTCCCTCAGCGCCCAGATGTAAGGGAGAACAGAGCCTTCCCATGTACTGAGTCAATCCCCAGTCTCCTAATACCCCCTTCAGGGGGACATCACTTTAGAAAAGAACCTGCCTCAGTAGTAAAGGCTACATTTGTTGTTGATGATACTGTTTTAACTCTTTGAGGTCAGAATTTCACCCTATTGGGAGAAGTTATTACAAATTATCTGTATCACTCCATCCTTCAAAAAAAGTTCCTCCAGTAACAAAGCGCCATGTGTTACCTGCATAAAAATTAAATTCAAGCCCATTATTAATTTTAAATTGATAGAAACCAAAGGTACCATTAATGAAAAGTAAGGAACACAACTTTGGAGATAAGAGGAGAGTGGCTAAACTAAGGATGTTCTTACAAAAAAAAAGGTGGGTAATTTTTCAAAGAGATTGAGACAAGTACTGAAAATTGAGACAATTGTATGAAAGGAAATGACCATTTCTAGGGACTCTGGAGAAATGAATTAAATGGGGGCAGCTTTTAAAACTGAATAGGATGGGAGTAGTAGGGAGCGTCTTCTTGCCTCTATTAAAACACACAGATCCCAGCATGAAAGATCAGAGATGTTGCTCTTGAAATTCTTAGACAAACTATCTTTCTTGAGTACTCTTGTTTTCTGTAAATGGTAATTTTATACTATATCTCCAGTCTAGGGAGAAATGTGACCCAAGGAACTTTGGGCAGGAGAATCAGGAAACCCAACTGGCATGACCATTCTAGAACAAAGATTCCAGGTGTGATAGTTTGCCAGGGCTGCTGTAACAAAACAACATAAACTGGGTGGGTTAAACAACAGAAATTTATTGTCTCATAGTTCTGGAAGCTAGAAGCCTGAAATCAAAGCGTCAGCCGGATTATTTCCTTCTGAGGCCATGAGGGAAGGATCTATTCATGACTTCTCCCCTTGGCTTATAGATTACTGTATTCCTGTTCACATGCCCTTCTCCCTGAACACATGACTGTGGGTCTAAGTGTCTTCTTCTTATGAGGACACCAATCATATTGGATTAGGACCCACCCCAATGACCTCATTTTAACTTATACCTCTGTAAAGACCCTATCTCCAAATAAGGTAACATTCCAAGGTCCTGGGTGTGAATTTTGGGAAGATACAATTCAACCCGTAGCACCAGGCAGCCTCTCTGGCTTGTTTCTCTGCTGGAGAATGTTGTTCTCAATACTCTTACCGGCTCTTTCAATCCCAGCTTTCCAAGTCACTCAGCCCTTATGATGCTGCCAAGACTGCACCCTCTACGCCGCCACCCCCCCCATGCCACGCCCAGCCCCTCATTCACAGGACTATAAATATAAGAACTTTCCTGACCTAAGACTGCCAGGAGGGCGGGAAATGAGTGGGGAAGTGCTGCAAGGGTGGAGTTTTCTTTAACCTTTGTCAGTTGCATGAATTCTGTAATCATATCGACACTCAGGGTGTGGTGAACTGGGGGTCCTGACATCCTAAGGCAAACAAGCAGACTCAATGGCATTTGTTCTTTTCCAAATTCCAAGGTCTTATGTGCTCCAACCATAGATGACAAAATAGTTCCAGGAGAGCTGCAGTGTTTTGTTCTCCCTGCCAATTCATTAGCAACAGAACGGTTGCTGGGCTATAATCCAGCCAGGCTGACATCAGTTCCCCAGTAAAAGGAGGACACAACTGGAACTGGGTCTGTGCAGCCAAAAGGGATCAGGAGGGCTCAGCTGTACTGACACGCTGGCAAAAAAAAAAAAAAAAAAAAAAGAAGAAGAAGAGAAAGAAAGAGAGAGGGAGTGAGGGAGAGAGAGAGAGAGAAAGAAAAGGAGAGAGGGAGGGGGGGGGAGAGAGAAAGGAAAGAAGGAAGAGAGAGAAAGAGAGAAAGGAAGGACAAGACAGAAAGAAAGGAGGAAAGGGGAGGGGAGAAAGGAGAGGAAAGGAGAGAAAGGAAGAAATTTGGGGAAGTTTGCGGGGATGAAGAGGTCACCCACCTTCTTTAAGGGACTCAGACAGGAAGATAGGACGGAGGGTGGACTCGGCGTGGTCATAACACAAATTAGGATCGTGCCAGCATTGTCTTCAGTGAGTATTTAGAAAAATTAGGTTTTGCTTAACCTGCAAATAAAACCCATCAGTTTTAGAAACCTAAACTAAGAGCATGTGTGTAAAAAGAAACCTATATAAGGAAGCTGAGCTGGACTGTAGTTATGGGAGGCCCCGGAACAGCCCACTTCCTTTCTTTGTGCCTTTTTTATTCATCTCTAAATGTGGGGATGGTAATACAATTGCACTCCTCTCAACTTAAAAATACTTTTCTTCCGAATCACCTGACAAGGCTTTTTTTTACCCCTGTGCAGTGCCTGTAGCCATGAAGAGATCTTCCAGAGCCACTTTTATCAGTCTAGCAGATCTTGCTGGAAGCTTCTAGCACTCCAGATGCTGAATGCTCTATCACTGACTCCTCGCTACCCTGCTTGTCTTAAAGTGCCAAAACTTTATGTTTTTGCTGTTTTATTAGGAGCTTCCTGAGCTTTCATCCCACAGCATTTCTTCATTCCTACTTCTGGACTTTCCTCCCAGCTTTTACCATCTTAGAGAGTGAGCTTTGGATGCCACTTTATGGCTGGATATTATATGAGTGTGTCCACATCCTACCCTCTGTTTCCGCCACATGCAGCAAGGCAGGAAAGGAAAAATCATCATCCTCATGGCCCCATTCCCAGCTTCATGGAAGCAGAATGTGTCCCTGAAGGGGCAGGCACATTTCTGACTATGCAGGGGCTGGATAAGGGATCTCTGCATGTGGAAGACTAGGACACCAATGAGCTTATCAGAAGAGCAAAGTCCAGAGTTAGGTGGATTGAGGACAAATTATAATACATTTAATGCCTTACAAATTATAATACATTTAATACATTTAAATTATAATACATTTAATGCTTCAACCCCATTTTCCAACTGGATTTTCCTTGACTTAGGTATCCCAAAATGCTATGTTCTGCCATCTCCCCATCTATACCTTCAGATGCTATAGATCCTCTTGGATCCTCCCATTTAAATTGAATTCTTGAATACTAAATCTGACCCTGTTTCTTTAGAAATTATATTTATTCAACAGCAAGGAATGGGTGCCTCTTGTCCACCAAGCATAGTGCTTGATCAAAACAGAAAGGCTCCCCCTCCAACCGATGAGGGTTCAGGATTTGGGGTTTTTTGGGTTCTGGATTGGGACTTTGACTTTTTGAACTCACAGTACCCATGCTGCCTTTCCAAGGAGGAACTTGGCTTCCTTGCTAACGCAGAGCGTGGATACCTGCCAAGTCCCTGTGCTCAACCAGACATCCAGTCTTGACTCCTCCTGGGTTTTCCTGTCTCTGTCTGAAGCTCAGCACAACAGTCCCTTTGCCTGCTGATTCTGCTTGGTGAGTCCAGAAGCTCTGTCCACATACTGAAGGTTATACACCAGAGCCTTTAGGCCTACAAGGCCTTTCAGATTCTCAGCTTCTGTGGAATTTCTTCCCCTTTTGTTTCCTCTTGGGTCCACTCTCAGTCTGGCCACAATTAGACTATGACAGAGTTCTAAGACCCCAGCATATCTGAGAGCTCATCTGTGACTACTGAAAATGGGATCCAAAAGGGAACATCTAGCTTTTTCCATTCTGAACCACGCCAGTCTGACTGAACTGTCAGAGAAGTATCTGATGGCAACAACGTCGGGAGCCCAGCACAAATTTCTTAGCCACCCTTGCTTGGCCACCCTTTCTGCTCTGCCTTCTGTTTGGGGTAGGGGGAGACAGTCCCTGTGCAATGATGTGCAGGGGAAGGTAAGGGAAGTCACAGCCCATAACTAAGAGGCAGTCATACCTATAGGGTATTCCTGCCAAAAACACCGTGTGTGCAGCAAGGCAAAGGCAGGAAAAAAAAATCCTTGTAGCCCCACTGCATCTAAGCTGGAGGAGATAATGAGACATTCAAACTGGACATTCCTCAAAACAGTCATCCTGGACTCTTCAAAAATACTGGCGTCAAAAGAGATGATTTGAGGGGCACCTGGGTGGCTCAGTTGGTTAAAGCCTCTGCTTTCAGCTCAGGTCATGATCTCAGGGTCCTGGGATCAAGCCCCACATCGGGTTCTCTGCTTCCCCCTCTTTCTCTGCCTGCCTCTGTGCCTACTTGTGATCTCTCTGTGTCTCAAATAAATAAATAAAATCTTTAAAAAAAAAAAAAAAGAGATGATTTGAAAGGCAGGGGAGCTGTTTTAGATCAAAGAAAACTAAAGATGCATGATCCTTGATTGGATTCTGAATTTTAAAGAATATATAGCCACAAAGAACATTATTGGGACAATGATGGTAGTGTGTGTGTGTGTGTGGGTGGGTGGGTGGGTGTGTGTGTAGAAAGAGCTAGAAAGAAAAGCAAATGTGGTAACCTGCTAACAATTAGTAAATCTAAGCGTGCACTATACAGCTATCCATTGCACTCTTTTCTCAGCTTTGCTGTAGGGTGGAAATTTTTCAAAATAACCAGCATAGAACTTGAGTGTAGCCTGGTGTGGGGTGAATGGGCCATAGAGGAGAAAAGACAGATGAGCAGGCTGGCAGGAGCCAGGAGAGGCACAGCAGCTCCAGACTGCTTCTCCACCAGATTCTAGTCCCTGTGAAAAAAACAGGCAAAATACTCAGCGGGCAAACTGGCCACAAACGCAAGGAACCTGCAACTTGGTGAACACCTGGAAGCCTTGGGTCAGCCCCACCATCTGGGGACCAGATGTGGGTGCAGCAGGCAAATTCCAGGCCTGCTAACAGGCGAAGAACTCCCAATAGTGCCACGTGTGGCCTTTGGAGGCGCAGGATTGGGAAATGCTGAATGATCAAGTGCTTGGCCGTTGTTCCAGAGGCCAGACAGGATTGAAGCCAGCAGGAACTGACACGTCTGCCTGTGGCCTGAGGAGCCCAAAGCCCGCCTGAGGTGGTGGTGGGGGTTGGGGGGGAGACTCATAGGAGGCAGGGACCTAACTGGTTCTCTTTGCTCTTAACTGGGTCAATTTTACATTGCCAGATTAACTTACTGATTATGCTCACAGATTTCACCCTAGCTTTTTTTGCGTATTTTTCTTCTATTCTCTGTTTGTAATTCTTTCTGACTGTCTCTGTTCCTCCCCTGGTTTTATGCCATTATGATGTATGGAAAACAACTGGAAGACTCTCTACAGTGTCTTAAAGTGCCTGTGTATAAAGATGTCAAACAAACAAACAAACAATCCAAAAACCTCAGCAAATATCAAAGCTGGTTTTGGACTCAGCAGTGTCCACTTTGTTTGACATGCTGTTTCTAAAGGGCCAGGAGCTAAGTGCTAAAGTGGCCAAGCATCCAAGCCTTCCCCCTGACTGTGTCATCTTCTGATATTTCCATAAGTTTTATGGCCCTTCAAGGAATGGCTGACTTCTCCTTGATTCTCTTTTAATCTCAGCTGTCCTGAACAAGTTCTGGACAGGACCAGCGGTACAGCCATCGCCTGCCCGAGGCTCGTGAGTTTTCTTCCCCTATGTGGAGGTGTACAGCACGAGAGGTCAGCCAGGGGCTGGTGGGACAGACCCAGCCAAGGGCTCTGCGTTTCCACCGTGCAGCTCAGTAACAAAGCAGCATGACAAGCTCTGCCAAGACCATCTGTTGGGAGCCAGGAGTAGATGATTTCCCGGTGTGAGCAAGGAAAACAGCAACAGAGTTTGCTACAACTGTGATTAACACACAGGATTCAGCCAGGAGAAGGCTCCTCCTGAGTAATCATAACATTTGCACAAGTGAAGTTAAGCAAACCCCAGTGGTTTTCACTCTCAATCTCTTTCTCTTTCACTCTCTCATGCTCTCTCTCCTCCTCCTTTGAGCAACAAATCCCTATGTTCAAATATAAATATCTGGCAAGAGCCAACAAACAAAAGAGATAAAAACTCAGGCAATCTGATTTTTGTGAGAGCTGTGGACTTATGTGGCCCTTCCCCAGTCACCCCAGGATATTTTCAGGGTGGTTAATGCCCCCACTGAATGCATGGTTTAAAACCATTGCTTTGATCCATCTTTTCCATACACAGAGGGAAGATGGTGTCTTCTTTGACCATGCCTTCTAAGGTGTTTATATTTTTTTAAGATTTTGTTTATTTATTTCGAGAGAGAGAGCAAGTGTGACCTGGGGGAGGAGCAGCAAGGGAGGGAGAGAGAGAATCTTAAACACACTCCACACTGAGCGGGGAGTCTCACTCGGGGCTAGATCTCACCACCCAGAGATCATAACCTGAGCTGAAATGAAGGATTAGATTTGTAACATGTTTTACAAACACCTCCCCACCATTCCCTGAGCTGTCTTAATGCTTCGACACATACCAAGAATGGATGGGATCTGTTGTATTTCTTTCTTGGAAGTCTGGAAAGTATTCTTTGACAGAAAAAGAGTCTAATGATAACTCATGATATCTACAAAAACAGGCATTGGCCTGAACTTAATGTGTTTCATCCTACTAGAAAAACAGAGGTGTGATCACATGGTTCCGTTTCCATGAGGCTGAAACTGTAGCGTGTGTGGACCCATCCTTCAGCTCCCTCATGAGATGCAAGAACCCCATGGCATGGCCACCCTCACAGGTTCTGTTGTGTTGGCTTTATGTTAAATCAACATCTTGGATCCACTGAGCTTGCTTCATTTTTTTTTTATCATTACACATTGTATTGGCTGCTTACTTTTCCTACCATCGACGATTAATTACCTTTTCATCTATAACCTCAAATGTCATGGGATAGAAAACTGTGGGAAAGTTCACCTCTGAAGCAATGGAAAGTTCCCAAATGTGAGAACAACACAGTAACCTATAACAGGAAAGGCCATTACACGGGGTTATTACATCAGCTATCACAATAGCAAAGACTTTTGAAGTGGAAAAAAATTTATACGACTACCAGTCATCCCAAAAGAACAATGTGGTTTTTAGTCATTTGTTTCTAAATCATTTGGCTCATTTCTGAGCTACCTAGTTATTTTTTAATTTTATTTTGTTAGTACTTAGACTCTGTTTTCCTAGACAAAATGCTCTACACTCTCAACATACAGATAGTGATGATCCACACAGGTCATGATCTTTCCTCAGCTCTAGTCCCCATCTTGCCCCTTCTGGGAATCTCCAGAGAGCCTATGAGCCCACCAGAAAGTTCACGAGCTACCACCACTCTCTTCTCCTGCCCTGCTCTTCAGTGATGTCGACTCCTCCCATCTTCAGTACCCATACAATTGTGTGAAGTTGTCTCACAGCAGCCTCCAATGTCACCAGCCAACCACCCCCCTACAAGCCCATTTCCACCCTCACCACCCCTGGGACATAGGGGGCTGCAGTGTATCAATACAGAGGTGAATATTCTGGAGGTCATGAAGTCTCTCTCCCTTTTGTGTAACCTACCTATGTGAGCAGATTACTGAGACAGTATTACCTTTCATTCCTTGCCTTAGAGCTTTTATCAAGAACAATTGTCTTGGTCTCTTTGGGCTGTTATAACAGAAATACCATAGGCTGGAAGTCCAAGAACATATCATGGTTGGGTTCTAGTAAAGGCCCTCTTCTAGGTTGTAGGCTGCTGCCTTCCCACTGTGAGCTGGGGGAAGAAGGGGCTAGGGGACTCTGTGGGGTTTCTTTTATAATAGCACTAATCCCATTTAAGGGGGCTCTACCCTGACAACAGTAAGCACATCCCAAAGGCCCTACCTCCTAATACCATCACATGAGGCATTATGATTTCAGCAGAGGAATTTGGGGGTAGGGGGGGCGGGTGGATAAAACAGGCAAAGCACAGAAACAGTGCTTTCAGATTTTATGCACAGGACTTTCTCACCTAGGACTCCATTCTGGGTACATGGAGGGAAGACTAGAGTTTGGGGAGTCCTGTGTGTTTAGAGCCGTGCCTCCCACAAGAAGACTTAATAAGCTTTTCTGTTACATGAATTCTCTCTCCTGAGTTCCTTGGTCCCTCTTGCAGATCAGTTTCTGGCAGCTCAGTTGACCAAACAGGCCCAGATACATCTAAACCCCAACAGGGGATGGTTTAGGCTTAAGCGGAGGCCACTGCTGCATAGCTTTCAAGTTCAAATTTACTTCAGACTCTTTACTCAAAATGTATGCGTTTTTGTTTTTGCTTTTTTTTTTTTTTAACAGACAACTTTGGTTACATCAATCATTCATTCCTAAGTGGATCATTTTCTTTTCTTTTGCTTTGTCTTCATGAGCTCTTAGAAGTGAAATGGCAGATTGGTGAGGTTATTACCCACCATTTGATTCGTACACATCAACCACATGGGTAGAAAGTATATCATTCCTTTTTCTCCAAGTCCGCATTCTGTTTGCCTAAAATAAATTTATTCAAATGGATCTTCACTAGGATGAGGAGAAATTGGAACCCTGGTACACTGCTGGTGGGAAGGTAAAATGGTGCAGCCACTTAGGAAATCAGTTTGGCAGCTCCTCAAATAGTTATACAAAGAGTCACCCTGTGACCCAGCAATTTCACTCTGAGGTACAGAGCTCTGACGATTGAAAACACAGGTGCGCACAAAAACTGACACACTGACATGCATAGCAACATCATTCGTCATAACCCAAAGTAAAAACGCCCTAGATGTTTATCAACTAATAAACAGTGGCAGTGGCTGCACAACCTTGTGAATACTAGAAAGCACTGAATTACATACATACTTTAAAAGGGTGAATTTTATGATATGTTAATTATATCTCAATTATATCTGCACAGTAAGCACAGACCACAGAAAGAGCCTGCCCTTTTTTTTTTTATTCACTGAAATCCTGTCCAGTCTTTTTTCAGATTTCTTTATTTCCTACCTAACATTCTTTTTCTGTTCAAGAAGAACCTGCATTTTAAAGAAAAAGTTAAATACGGATCTATGTTTGTAGCAAATTGCAGCTTTCTTGCGAAAGGCAAAATCTTTCTAAAGCCCAAGTAGAAAGAATGAATGTGTCTTTGATTCATTCATCTGGCAAATGTTGAAAACATGATATGGCAATATGCCAGGCCCTGCAGAGATAATGGTGACCAAAGCAGATATGTCCTTGGCTGCACGGGGAGCTATAGGAAAGTCACTACAAGTTGACAGAAGCTGTACCCAGGAAAGCACACAGCTCTGTGGGGGCACACGGAGGAACACCCACTCAGACCTGTGGGGCCAGGGAAATCTTTCTGGAGCCCTCAATGTCTAATAGAGAACTAAAGTCGAGCCAGAGTCAGGGTCACAAGAGCAGAGGGAGGAAATGTTCCAGAAAGATGGAACAGCATGTGCAAAGACCCTGAGGTGGGAGAAAACACAGCATATTCAAGGAACCACTCAGAATGGCTCTTGAAAAAAGATACAATCAAAACATTCGGACTGAGCAAGTCCAGACTGCTATGTTTAGGAATTCAGTACATTTGCCAGGGTTCCAACTTGTTCAAACTCCACTCTATGTGTCACTTAGAATGTTTTTAGTTGCAAGTAAGAGAAAGTCTGACTTCCACAGGAATAAAGAGTTAAGATGTTTATTATTTCCCATGACAGGGAGGGCAGAAGTAGGGCAGACTTTCAGGAAAGGTGCATTCGGTGGTTTGTTGATGTTTTTAAGGACCCAGCTTCTTTCTGTCTTTCTCTCTACTACCCACCCATTCAGCTTCTTACAGCAAGTTCCCCTCAAGGCCACACAATCTGAGGTAACAGGCTTCCATGTCCTCTTTGATCAGGAGAGACTCTTCTTTGCTTTTCTCCAGTGAAGTCTTTCCTGGCATCTCATTGGCACAATTCCTGAATAGAGCACTGGTAAGGGAGTAGCCGCCGTGAGTGCCTTAGATTAATTGTTTTCAATGGTTTGAATGCTGGGGCATCACCCTTAGTGTGACCACAATGGGGAGCTTAAATATAGGTGGGTGCCTTGGGCTGGCACTGCATTTACCAGCCCCTGCCTTGAACCAAGAATATGTCCAAGTCCAGTTTCAAAGTATGATGAGTAATGTGGTTTTTGTTGCCACAGGTTTTGTGAAAACTGGCTATCATACTGACAAACTTCCTAAAAATTATCTTTAAACCTCTTTCTCTTTCCCCAAATTTCCACTCCTTACCACTGCCACCACATCTCTTTCCCTCTTTCCACCCAATCTTCCTCTCCAGACCTCTCTTAGCCAAACTGGTTGTTACCTCTTTTCCACTCCTTTTCTTTAAATCACTTGGCTCGCATTTTCCACCCAGCAGAAACCACTCCTTCCCCTCGTGAAGGAACAGACTTTCAGATCACCTACTCTTCCTCTTGCGTGCTCCTGAGGGTTTCCCATTTGCCCTGCCAGGAATTCAACAGAGATCTACAAGTTGGTATTAGTGTTTCACCACACAAAAACCTCGATCTGGAGATTTCCAAGTGTTTCCAATCAACAGGCCTATGAATTAGCCATCACTATTAGAAGTTGTGAGTAGTCACCAGAAATTGTTTTATGTGGGAAAAGAATTAACTTCAATATGGTTAAAAATACCAAAACTATGACAAAATACAAACCATGTCCAAAGACAAACAAAAAATTGGGAAATATTTGTAAAATTCATGACAATTTCTTTAATGTAGATAATTATTTTTACAAATCTCTAAGAAAAAGATGACCATCCCAAGGCAAAATATATGAGCTGTCAGTTGAAAGGGAGATAACATTTATTTTAATTTTTGCCTATCAGATTGGCAAAGATTTGGAAACTTACTAGTCCCCAGTGTTGGCAAGAATATGGAGCAATAAGTGCTGTTGATGGGAACATCATTGGAACATTTCTGGAAGTTAATCCACATTTGTTTCAGTATTTTTTAAATATTTACTTTTGGTTGATTAATGCTTCAGGGAATTTATTTTAAGAAAATATTCAAGCAGCATCATAAGAATTTATGTACAGGGGATTTATCATAACCCTTTTTCTAAAAGATTTTATTTTTAAGCAATCTCTACACCCAATAGGGCTCAAACTCAAGACCCTGAGATTAAGAGTTGCATGTTTTACTAACTGAGCCAGCCAGGTGCTCCCATAACTCTTTATTTTTATTTTTTTAAAGACTTTATTTATTTATTTGACACAGAGAGAGAAATCACAAGTAGGCAGAGAGAGAGGGGGAAACAGACTCCCAGCCAAGCAGAGAGCCTGACGCGGGGCTTGATCCCAGGACCCCAAGACCATGACCCAAGCTAAAGGCAGAAATTTAACCCTCTGAGCCACCCAGGTGGCCCCCCCCATAACTTGTTTATATAGAAGAAACAACTTTACTGTCCAACTAATTTAATTAATTATGGTAAGTTTGTTTTTGCAAAGACTTGCTTACCTATGATTGCATCTCCAGAATCTAGCATCTCCTGGCATCTCCAGTGCCAGGTCCATATATGGATATTTATTGAATAAATGAACAAAGAAATATATTGGATATTCTACAGATATTAAGAATAATGATACAGGGACACCTGGTTGGCTCAGTGGGTTAAAGCCTCTGCCTTCGGCTCAGGTCATGATCCCAGGGTCCTGGGATCGAGCCCCGCATCAGGCTTTCTGCTCAGCGGAGAACCTGCTTCCTCCTCTCTCTCTCTGCCTGCCTCTCTGCCTACTTGTGATCTCTGTTTGTCAAATAAATAAAATCTTTTTTAAAAAAATGATACATATTTACTTTCATTGAAACAGAAAATTGTCCATGAGCTATTATTAAAAGGAAAGGCATATCAACAAGAGAAAGGATAAAAACCATATGATCACTTCAATAGATGCAGAAAAAGCATTTGACAAAGTACAAATTCCATTCATGATAAAAATGCTCAACAAAGTAGGTTTAGATGGAATATACCTTAACACAATAAAGTCCATATATGAAAAACCCATGACTAACATCATCCTCGATGGTGAAAAGCTGAGAATCTTCCCCTAAGATCAGGAATAAAACAAGGAGAGGAATCTGGGTGTTTCAGTCAGTTAAGCGTCTCCTTTTGGCTCAAGTCATGATTCCAGGGTCCTGGAATGGAGTCATACATTGGCTCCCTGCAAGGGATCTACTTCTCCCTCTCCCTCTGCCCTCCGCCCTGCTCATGCTCTCTCTCTCTCAAACAAATAAAATCTTTTTTAAAAAAGGGAATAAGGCAAGGGTGTCCACTGTCACCACTTTTACCCAACATAGTACTGGAAGTCTTAGCCACAGAAATAAAACAACAAAAAGAAATAGAAGGCACTGATATTGGCAAGGAAGAGGTAAAATCTTCACTATTTGCCAATAGCATGATACTATATATAGAAACCCCCTAAAGGCGCCACAAAAAAAAAAAAAAAAAACCTACTAGAACTGATAAATGAATTCAGTAAGTTCATAGGGTACAAAATCAATATGCAGAAATCCTTGTATTTCTATACACTAAAGATGAAGTAGCAGAAAGGGAAATTAAGAAAACAATCCCATTTACAATTGCACCAAAAATAATAAAATATCTAAGAATAAACTTAACCAAGGAGTTGGATGTCCTATTCTCTGAAAACTATGAAATACTGATAGAAGAAATTGAAGATTGACACAAATAAATGGAAAGACTTGCCATGCTCATGGATTGGAAGAATAAATATTGTTAAAATGTCCATACTATCCCAAATAAACTATACACTTAACGCAGTCCCTGTGAGTCTACAGATTTAATGAAATCCCTATCAAAATACCAATACCAAGAACATTTTTCACAGAACTAGAACGAATTATCCCAATATTTGTATGGAACCACAAAAGACCCCAAATACCTAAAGCAATTTTGAGAAAGAACAAAACTGGAGGCATCACAATCCCAAATATCAAGATATACTACAGAGGTATAGAAATCAAAACAGTGGGGTTGCTAGCACAAGAATAAACACATAGATCAATGGAACAAAATAAAGAGCCCCAAAATAAACTCACAATTATATGGTCAATTAACCTTTGACAAAGGAGTCAAGATTATGCAATGGGGGAAAAGCCAGTCTCTTCAACAAATGGTGCTGGGAAAACTGGACAGCTACATGCAAAAGAATGAAATGGAACCACTTTTTTATACCATAAGCAGAAATACTCTCAAAATGGATTAAGGACCTAAATGTGAGACCTGAAACCATAAAAATCCTAGAAGAGAACATGGGTAGTAATTTCTCTCTGACAATGGCTGTAGCAACATTTTTCTAGACACGTCTTCCTGAGGCAAAGGAAATAAAAGCAAAAATGAGCAATTGGGACCACTCCAAAATAAAAGGCTTCTGCACAGCAAAAGAAACAATCAACAAAACTAACAAAACCCAGTGAATGGGAGAAGATATTTACAAATGACATCTCTGATAAAGGGTTAAGTATCCAAAATATATAAAGAGCTTATACAACTCAACACCTGAAAAATAAATAACCCAAATAAAAATGGGCAGAAGACAGGAACAGACATTTCTCCAAAGTAGACATCCAGATGGCCAACAGACACTTGAAAAGATGCTAAGTATCACTCATCAGCAGGGAAATGCAAATCAAAATGCTCAATCAAATACCACAATGAGATACCACCTCACACTTGTCAGAGTGGCTAAAGTAAAAAACACAAGAAACAACAAGTGTTGGTGAGGATGTGGAGAAAGTGGAACCCTTTACACTGTTGGTGAGAATGCAAACTGGTGCAGACACTGTGGAAAACAGTACGGGGTCTCCTCAAAAACTTAAAAATAAAATTACCATATGATCCAGCGATTTCGCTACCAGGTGTTTACCCAAAGAATATGAAAACATTAATTCAAAAAGATAGATGCACCCCTGTGTTAATGCAGCATTATTTACAACAGCCAAATTATAGAAGCAGCCCAACTATTTTCATTCATAAATGACTAAATAAAGAAGATGTGGTGTGTATATGTACATATGTACACACATACGTACATACATACACAGTGAAATATTATTCATTCGTGAAAAGGAATGAAATCTTGCCATTTGCAGTGACATGGTTGGAGCTAGATAGTGTAATGCTGAGAAAATAAGCCAGTGATCACTGTGAAAGTAGGTTTGTAAGGATAGGAGGATAAAATAAGTTATTTACAGTATGTTGGTTTGATTTAATTATTTAGACATATGGTATGTGGGCTTTAATTTGTATTCTTGTCATGGGTTTCACAAATGTTAGGGACAGGCCTGGAGGCAGAGAACAAAACTAAGTAGACCAGTTTGTCATGTGAGGAACACCAGATGTCATATGCAGGGATCTACAGAACGGTATAGATGGTGCTTTCTAACCTCAGGGACAGCTTGGACCTAGATTTGTTTTGGATGACATTTATGGCTTCCCATAGGTTCACTGGTATCTTCTGGACTCTAGTAACTATGGGAAGAAGAGAACCAATTTTCCTAGATGCATCATGTGCTATCCTATGATAATTTGTAATTTAACAATTCCCTACTGGACCTTCCAGTTGTTTGCCATTGTTTGTTTGTTTTGTTTTGTTTTGTTTCTATTATAAGTAAATCTGCAGTGAACGTAATTACTTAAAATTCTTCAGTTATTTCCTTAAGCTAGATTTCTAGTAAAGAAAATACTAGGTTGGGGGGTATTAACACACTGAAACACTCTTGAGACATATTATCAAATTCCTTTCTCAAAAGATTGTTCCAGCTGCCTCTTATCATTGCCAAGAGCCTGAGTTTGTGGGGACAGGAGCCTCTCACAGTGAACTGGACCAGAAGTCAGAAGAGCTGGATTGTGGTCCCTACTCTGCCACAAACCAGCTGTGTGATCCTGAGAAAGGATATTTAAAAAAAAAAAAATTTAAATGTGTGTAAACCTTACATGCTTTGGGGTTTTTGAAGATTTTATTTTTATGTAATCTCTACACACAATGTGGGGCTGGAACTCACAGCCCTGAGATCAAGAGTCACCTGTTCTTCCCACCGAGCCAGCCAGGTGCCCCAAAATGTTTTTTAAATCGCTTTCACATTTTCCCCCCTAACTTTGCAACCACCCCCGTGAAACAACAGGGAGAGATTATTCCCATTGGAAAGATCAGAAAGCAAGGCCCAAAATGGTTAAGTGGTTTTTCCAGGGTTACGACTGGTAAATGACACGAAATGTACAACTTCTGGTTCCTATTTCAGAATAATTTCCATTATCTCACACTGCCTCTTTCTTCTCATCTTGTCACGCAAACATTTTGGATCTCAAGGTAGGCTCTCAAGGTCCCCGTGCTTCCCAGATTTCACTGTGCACACGAGTCACAAATTCCCTGAGGAACCTTGTTAAAATGCATATGTAATCAATAGGTCAGGGTAGCATCCAAGCTTGTACATTTCTAACAGGCTTCCAATGACACAGTGCTGCTGGTTTGTGGACCTCACTTTGAATAGGAATGTTTAACAGAGTCTCTTACAATCCTCTGACAAAAATATTCCATATTTGAGTATTTTTCACCTAGGATAAAATGTTATCATATATAGAAGCCATGTATTCATATAGAATTCACCAGGTTCCACAATGCATAGATCAGTGGGTGAGGATCGATAACAGACTGCAGCCTGGATTCCCTCATTTTCTGCTCATTTCAAATAATAAAGCTTGAAAAAGAAGCTAAGCCTAATAAAGAAGCTCTTTGAAACCAAGTACATGGATTGCAGGAGCAGTCTGATACTGAGCAGGACATTCACCAAGAAGGCAAAAGCTATCCACACGAGAAATTAAGAACCCCAGGGCGTGTGATTAATACTCGCAAGGGTGGGCATTCCAGGCACGGGACGCAGCCTTGGAAAAGCAAAGGAAATAGGAATGGGTCACAGGTTTTAGGAACAATGAATAGACTCATTTGGGAGGAATGTATAATTCATGTAGGGAGATAAGGTTGGAAGAACAACCCCAGGCCAGATTTTTATTGCCTGTGGATACTTGGTTGAATTTAGACTTTTACTGAATAATCCAGAGGTGTTTGCCACTGAACGCTTTTGAGCAAACGAATAACATGAAAAAGTGTTAGAATATAAATTTTCAGAGGGCAGTGACTGGAACGTTAAAAAACAGAATATGTTGACTGTATTGGTTAGTTACATATGACAAGGGATGGAAGACTTTAACGTGAATCTTCAAGGTTTCAAATCTGGATGATAGGAAAGTGATGGTACCATCGGCAAAAATAGGAATGTTGGGGGATAACTAGCCTACATAAATAACTACAACGACATTGGTCCCACCAACTTTAACAGCCTGGCATGGCTCAGAATGCTATGATCACAGTGGCAGAAGAAAGGTTATTTTTGGATAGTTTTGCCCTGAATTGTATGATTATTAGTTAAAATTCTGTTACAGAAAAGGGCTTATCCTTGGTTTTCCAGGAGTGATGGGTATGCATGAATTTTTGCCTCTTTTCTACCCATCCTAACAACTGTCCCTGGTTACACAGTTGACTAGGAGTAGAAGGATATTCATGTGCTTGGATCAGGACCAAACTAACTGGTCTCTGGGGTTCCAAATCAGAAGGAGGGCCACCATGAATTCCTGCTTTCTGCCCCCTCTCAGGACATAACCGCTATATAAAGACATTAATCTAATTCTGAATTCATCCTGATTTAGCATGGTCCACTAGAAACTCCCTTGCTGGAATCTGAAATTCTTTATAACTGAGTTCAGTTCATAAATGCACTGACTTCATTGCCTTATAGAGGCCTTGATGCCCTCAGAATAGCACAGTTATTTGCAGCAAAGGGCAGACCTTTGTACTCCATTGGCAGCTTCTGCTCCGTAGAGCTTGTGGGAGCCTGAGAGGAAGAAGCCCAGACATGCATGCAATTTCCTCCCCTGTTCAATTCACTCCATTGTCTTTTTTGGTGGTTTGACCTCTTATGACAATTGTAAGGTATCTTGGAAAATTCTGAGCTATAATTCATAGCTCTTGCTATACAGACAGAAGATTTTTAATTAAAATGAAAGCAATAATAGAAACATTTTCAAAGAAGGGTTGAATTTTTTTTAAGCTACACATCTTCATCAGATTCCAACAGGGATAGTCTCCTGTGTGGATTTTTTTCTTCTCACTTCTTATCATGGATAATTAACAAGAATATGTGGAACACCCACTCTGTTCAGAGCAATATAATAGCATGCCATTGTTTAGAGTTCAAAACAAGTTGCTAATTCAACAGCCTCAATAAAAGAAGTGGTTTTTTTTTTTTTTTCCCTTTGTGGTGGCCCTTTTTATCTGAGGGATTGACTGTATCTCATGGTAGAATTATGTGGTAGAATATAGCATGATTTATCATAAATTTTCAGTTTACTATGAAATGAAATGGGGAGGTGATCCGGAACCAACAAGAAAAGAATTTATGTCCATTTTCCACCCCACCCCCCACCCCCCCGCTCCGGCTTCTGACAGTTCTAGTGGCAAGAGAGATGTTCCAAGCTTAAAGGAAAGGCAGGAGCAACAACACCATCCGGCACAGTGAGATGTGTAATGTGTTCGCAGGATAATTCTGTTTTTGTTTGGTTGTAAAAACCTGCCCTGTGTTTTTATTACTCAGTCACTTCTTGAGCTAGTAAGCCTGATACAAGCACAGAAATGCATTCAGATATGTCTTTAATCACAGGATAGCCTTAGAGAACAAGGAGCTGATTCAGAACAACTGATTGTTTCAAACACAGTCACACAGCAGATACCCACCAAACCAAACAAGAACCTTACAGCTTGCTTAAGAGCAAATGCACTGATAGAGATGATAAATCTCTGCCGGAAACCAGCTAGATTTCATTTGTTACTTCAGCTGTTTGGCAAGATCTTTTCAACATATACTTTTTAAAAGTCATTGTTTTTTTAATCTGCGGAACCGGATGGCTTCTTTGAGATGTCACTTTATCTTGACATTTGGAATGATGATTAAAGCTTCGCTTACGGGTCGTGTCTAAACCCAAGTTGAAGGGAAGAATTTAGGTAAAATCTCTGGATGATTTGGGCCAAAAAGGACTCTTTTGGTAATCTGGAGCCCACTTCTGCCATGTTTCACTTTCAGTAATGGAGTAAAGGGGTCAGAGACTAAACAGTGTGTATTGCTTCAAGCTTTGCGTTTTTCTTTGGCGATATTGTCCTAAATCTTTCAGAACATCTGCTTTACTAAGTTTTATAGGTCAAAATATCATTTGAGGGTAATATAGCTTTTACCTATGTTTATAAAGTTAAATCCATTATCATCAAAACCTCAAACTATTCATTTTTCTGTCCCTAGAAACATGGTTTAAAATGTTTAGTGTGACATGAAAATATCCCTAGTTGATACTTTCCTCATTTTGCAGTTAATGTAGGGGCATCATAGAAGGCAGTCTCAGCATCAATAATAAACAATATTATTATTTTTAAATGAAACTTTAATTGGGGTTATTATAGATCCACATGCAGTTATAAGAAATAATACAGTGAGATCCCTTGTAGGCTTTGCCCAGTTTCCTTCAATGGTAACAATTTCTAAAATTGTAACTCAAATTGGGATATTGACATCGATACAATCCAGAGATGATCTATTTCCCTACTGTTTACACCACATTGCCATTTATATAGTTTTGTGTTCTCTCCACACAGTCAAGATACACACAGTGCCATCACCATAAAGATTCCTTATGTTGCTTTTTAATAACCACATACACTTGTCCTCCACCCACCTGAACTGTATTATTTTTGACCAACCAGGTAATTCCCCACATAGATTGGAAAGCCAGTGTATACTGTGATTAATAGATTAAGTTCCACTGCCTGAGTTTGCCTGTCTCTGCCACCACTCTAGGCAATTTATATACCTGACCTTATTCAATCCTCACAAAAGCCCTATGGATAGATATCCTTGTCCCTGTTTTCATATAAGGAAACTGAGGCTTAGACAAATGAAAGACAATACAGTATTTGCCTAGAGTAACATGCTAGCACGTATTTGAATTGCGATAAAAAACCAGATCTGACTGCCCCCAAGCCCACGCTTTTCCACAACAGCAAATTTATTAATTTCTAAGCGTCCCAGTTAAAGCAGAGTGCTGGTTGTTAAGCATTTGTCTCAGCCTCAAATTCCGGCTTCTAGTCACTGCTTTGTGAACCAAAGCACAATTCTCTTTTGCCGTTTTGCGCTTTGCAGGTTCTGCCAATAGGAGGCGCTAGGGGAACAAGTCACTTGCTCCTTCCTGTTTGTTTCCGGTTCCTATCAACGTCATCAATGTCACCCTGCAAACAGCCCTTCATCCCGGCAGTGTCAGTCCCTTCTAGTAGCCACAGTTAATTCCAGTCTGCAGGTGGTCCACATACCCACAACTGGCTTTATTGAATCCCTCAGTGATGCCATACCATCCAATCACAACCCCACTTCAGAGATCTGGCTCCCAGTAATTCTGGGTCCCCCCTCCGAGTTCCTAAGGCACCCTTAGATCTTTAGTCTCTGCTTCCTGAGCTTCTAAATTGTAATATTCCAGGTTCCACCCTTTGTTCCTGCAGTCCTGAAATTACTACTTCTGTGATAATCACTGCCTGAAGTTGCTACTTCTATGATATCTTCATGTTCTTTTTCCGTGTTTCTGATTTCCAGCACTTGCTCAACTGTCTTTATATTAAATAACTGGCAGATTATTTATTATTTAAGTTATTTATTAGATAAGTTAATTATTTATTAAAATAATTGCTATGGTTTCTGACTCCTGACTGGGCTCTGGCTGATACAAGGAGCTAATTCTTTTTTTTCTTTTTTTTTTAAGATTTTATTTATTTCTTTGAGAGAGAGGCAGTGAGAGAGACCATGAGTGAGGAGAAGGTCAGAGGGAGAAGCAGACTCCCCGTGGAGCCGGGAGCCAGATGTGGGACTCGATCCTGGGACTCCAGGATCATGACCTGAGCCGAAGATAGTCCAACCAACTGAGCCACCCAGGTGTCCCAAGGAGCTAATTCTTAATTTGGAAATTTATTTGCAAGATTGACCAAGAGCGTGACAAAATTTTTTAGCAAATAGGATGTGTTATAATACTAAGAAAAAAATATTTGACACTTTTAAATATGGCACAAGGACGATATGCCTCTTCCCTTCAGTGTCATCCTGGCATTGTAGAACAGGCCTACCCACATATTTCACAGTTCTCTAGGGAAATGCACCTTTAACTTACTATTTGTTATTGCTTAGGACCAGACATAAACTATAGAAGACTGATAAGTGGCAAATGACTTTTTGTAGAGGAGAGTTGTAAATAATCTCTGTTGGGTGGAAAAAGGAATCTCAAAAATTACGGTTTTGTTAACCCATAGGACATTCAACAGGTTTTTTGAAGTTAATAGACTTTACTTTCTGGCAGTTTTAGGTTTACAGATAAACTGAACAGATAGTACAGACAGTTGAGTGTATCCTTGCTCTCCTTGTCTGGACTTCCATCGTTTCCCATATTAGTAATATCATGCTTAGTGTGGGAACATTTGTTACAAGCGTCAAGCCAGTATTGATCCATTATTTTTAACTAGAGTCCATAGTTTACTCTATGGATCATTCTTTGTGTTGTACTGTCTGTGGAATTTAGCAAATGCATAGTGTCACATATCCACCATTCACATATCATACAGAATAGTTTCCCTGCCCTAAAAGTGTCCTATGCTTCACCTATTCAACCTTTCTACTTTCCATGTATCCCTGGCAACCACTGATCTTTTTTTTTCCTGTGATAATAAGTAGAAAAATTTTTTTGTTTATCATTTAGTGAGTTGTTCTCCTCAATTATTAAATTAATATGTATATACACAAGGAATAAAATAATGCAAAAATTTAAGAGGAAAAAGTTAATCTGTGTCCTCTATCTCTCATTTCTTGTCTTACTCCTCTTCCCAGAGATAATCATGTATCTCAGGGGTGCATTCTTCTACAGTTTTCTTCCTGTTCTTACGAAATGTGAGTTTATGTGTGTGTGTATGTGCAAACCACTGATTTGATTTTTTAAAAGATTTTATTTATTCGACAGAGAGGGACACAGCAAGAGAGGGAACACAAGCAGGGGAACAGGAGAGGGAGAAGCAGGCCCCCCACTGAGCAGAGAGCCCGATGCAGGGCTCAAACCCAAGACCCTGGGATCATGACTTGAGCTGAAGTCAGACGCTTAACGACTGAGCCACCCAGGCGCCCCAAAACCACTGATATTTTTATTGCCTCTTCCAAACGCCAGATGGTTGGAATCATAGAATATATAGCCTTTTCAGACTGGCTTCTTTCTCTTAGTCATATGCATTTAAAGTTCCCCCATGTCTTTTTGTATCATTTGTTTTTCGTGGTAATACTTCATTGTATGGATATATCCGTTTATTTTTCCATTCACTTGTTGTGAAACCATCTTGATGGTTTCCACTTTGGGGCCCTTATAAATTAAGCTGCTATATCAGGGCACCTGGGTGGCTCGGTCAGTTAAGCATCTACCTAGAGCTTGGGTCATCATCCCAAGGTCCCGGGATTGAGCCTCATATAGGGCTCTCTGCTCAGCGGGGAGCCTGCATCTCCCTCTGTGTGCATGCTCTATCTCAAATAAATAAATAAAATCTTTTTTTTTTTAAGCTGCTATAAATATGTGTGTGCAGGTTTTTGTGGGAACATGAACTTTCAGTTTATTTGTGATTGCTGGATCCCATGGTAAGGGTATGGTTAGCCCTGTGAGAAATTGCTGAACTGTCTTCCAGAGTGGCTGTACCATGTTGCATTCCCATCAGTTTTAAAACAAAACAAAACAAAACAACACCTAATTTAGCAATCTGATTCCTGGATTCTTTCTTTCATAAACCGCATATACTCAATCCCTTGAATTCTGTCCTTGAATTCTCCTCTCCACTCCTCTCCTTTCGGTTTGACCATCCTGATGGTGCCCCAGTTACCAAGGTAAATAAATATGAAATGCCATTTTTCAATGTTTATTTTTTTTTTTTTTTTTTTTTTTTTTAATATTTTATTTATTTATTTGACAGAGATCGCAAGTAGGCAGAGAGGCAGGCAGAGAGAGAGAAGGAAGCAGGCTCCCGCAGAGCAGAGAGCCCGATGTGGGGCTCGATCCCAGGATCCCGGGACCATGATCTGAGCCGAAAGCAGAGGCTTTAACCCACTGAGCCACCCAGGCGCCCCCATTTTTCAATGTTTAAAAATTATACTTTGACAATAATAGCCAGGGATATGTCCCACACAAAAGCTAACCCTACAGAGTAACCATAGGAAGACAACCTTTTTGTCTTTTTTCTAAATTATGGTCATGACCTTTAGACCTTTACAGTCACACTCAGATTTCCTCAGGGTCAATTCACATGTAAACTGGCTCAGCAACCCTATTAAAGGCTAATATTTAATATGTGCAAACGAGTAGCTGGTGAACATTCCAGTGAACTGATCCATAGATTCATTTTTTAAAAAAATGTTTCAACTTGAAAACCGATTACTGGATAAATGCTAAGTCACCCTGGTATAAATCAGATTAAAGTGAATTTTTTCAAGCCACATCGTCTCCATTTTCTATATATTTTTATTTGGTGGATTCTATTAAGGGAGAAGATTGAAATCAACCCTCTGCAACTAGGTCTTAGATTTATCTTTAAGAAATAGAATCCTCCCAGGGTTTTGAGGCCTATTGGCTGAATTCTGACACTGCACAGAACTTCCCCAGGTGGAGAGACAGAGTAGAATTACGAGTCTGGTAGTCAGGGAAGCTAGGGTGTGTGGTTTGAATGTCAAGGGCGTTCTTGGGCTTGCTGCAAACCTCATTCTGATTCGTCCATTTTCAGACCATTGAGCTGAAGTCGACTTCTCTGCAGTCTTAAGTTATTCCAGACGGTGGATTGAATGATTTTCTCGCCTTACCTTCCTCAGATGTGGAGGCCCGGCAGCGGCCGTGGCTGGCACGGTGCACATGTAAGTTGGACACACAGAACCCACTCCCAATTAATGTAAAGGTCCCAACATAAACATTAGTTCTCACAAGCGTTCCAAGGATTTTAAAGGCTTTGGTGTTGTAAAAAAATATTTAGTCAGCTTGTGACAGCTACAATCCTGCTCCTGTTTCAGCTTTTAAAAAAAGAAGAAGAAAAAAGGAAACCATACTCATTTCTTCCTTCCACAGCTCACTGACGTTCCAAAAAGTAGAAAGAATCCCTTAGCTTGCCTCACTGGTAGAAATGCCTGGTTGGGACATTCCTTTGGCCACTTGAGCTGAAAGCTGCATACCTCGGGGACTGCTTTAGTCTCCGTTCTGAGAACAGACTGAGACGAGTCTACAAAGATAGGAGAACTCTGTGCAAAACCCCCAGAGAAAACAACACAAAATCACACCTGACCTCAGATGGAGGCTGCATCTCCAGAGGGAAAACACAGCCCCTGAGATAGTGGCATCCCTCTGGATCCCTTTCTCTTTTGACTGCTAAGCAGGTAACTACTATCTTAAGAGTGTTTCCAACATAACCAAGGAAATGTAGGAAACTCTTTTACCTGGTGAAATCAGACAGTTGTCAGTATGACACACTGTGGTGACCTTTTCCAAGAAGCCATCCTTACGAGAGAAGGAACCCGCCCTATAGGAAACGGAAAAGCTGACCAGGCTTTTTCTATCTAGGATCCTCACGCTCCTGGCCCATTTGCCGCAGTAGCTTGGGTTTAATTCCTTGTTGTATTTGGCAATGAGCGAGTGAGAAAAACAAGGGTATTAATAATGATAATAGACATTTGAACTTCCTGGGGACACTATGTACTTGTACCCAAGTGCTGAATATAATTTTTAAAAAAGATTATTTGTGTGGGTGCGCAGCGAGACTAAAATTTGCCACAAACTTAAATCACTCATTTTCCTTTGTCCCGGAAAAACACATTTTTTGTCTCTGTGGCATTTGAATCAACTCTCCTTTCCTAATTTTGCCATTTGAAAAGGTTTTATGACATGAAATGACTTTATTTATGTATTTGGAACTCATGCCACAAAGCCTTAGGGCCTGCCAATTAAAAACACAGCAGCAAAAGAGTGAAGCAATTTGATGATTTTCCATCTATGAAATGGTTTTCCATCAGCAACAAGCATCTTGCTAAATGATACTGCTATTTGCTGACTCAAATGCCATAATTCTGGTTGTCTTTCTGATTTTGTGGCAAATCCCACCTGCTGTGGTCTTGGTTGGTAACTTGTGGATTTTGGTCTGGCTGCCAATTATTGATCCCTCTTCTCTATTCCCTCTCTTATTAGAAAAGTAGAAAATCAGCAAGAACTGTATATGCAGGGAAAACAGGGGTCCTGGTAGGAGCCTCCTATGAGGGGGACCTTTTATGAACTGTGATCTATGAAATTCAAATTCTAGGACAACCAAAGTCTGCTGCAGAAGTTTTCTTGGCGTATGAAAATTTGCCCACAAGAGAGTTTACCGGAAATGGAATCCTCAAGGTAAAGACCTGGTGTCTACATCTTTGCTTCAGATGGTCAGATTTCTGGGAAAATCTGAGCTGGGAGTTCTTCTGAGAAGTAAGCTGACATCACAGGGCTGAAGGACTTACCGCCTCAAAACTCCAATGCTCTAGAAATTTACCAAAGCCACTATTTGTTTAAAATTGACTCTAAAAAATGAATCTTGGGAACACTGAAAAAACTTTAAAAAATAAAATAAAGTAAATAAAGTAAATAAAATTAACTCTAGAGGCGCCTGGGTGGCTCAGTCCCTTAAGCGTCTGCCTTTAGCTCAGGTCATGGTCCCGGGGTCCTGGGATCTAGCCCTGTTTCTGGCTCCTTGCTCAATAGGGAGCCTGCTTCCCCTCTCCCTCTGCCCCTCCCAGACTTGAGCTTATGTGCACTATCCCTCTCTCAAATAAATAAATAATCTTTTTAAAAAATAAAATAAATGAAATAAAATCGATTCTAGCTTGTAGTCACATGCACTGATGGATCCTTACAAACAAATGGAGAAGCCATGCCTCAGGAGCGAGTGTCCTCTGCTATGAGGGACTCTGGCTCCAGCAGTTTATATGATCAAATGGCAAAATTAGGAAATATGATTACCACCAGGTAAGAACACATTTGGTGGAACCCTCCAGCAAAAACAATTCATATATTTATCTCTAATGCCTTTTCTCCCATAATTGGGCCTTCTTAAAGAAGAAACTGATCCACTAAATTGCACTTTTGGCATTCTGAAAATGTAACATTCTCAGTGACTAAAGCTAGAAGATGTTTAGGTGTGACCTAAGAACCTAATCCAATCCTTAACAACTCATTCTCTGACTCCCTGCCTCCTTTTTCTACCTTTTTATTTTTTAATTACAAAAGCAGAGCATTAACACATGAGATTGGAATTATACATGGAGTTATTACAGCACACAAAAACTTATTTTTTAAGATTTATTTATTTGAGAGAGAGGGAAAGGGCGTAGGTGTGAGAGAGAGCATGAGGAGAAGCAGGCTCTCCACTGAACAGGGAGCCTGGTGCAGGGCTCTATTCCAGGACTCTGGGATCAAAACCTGAGCCAAAGGCAGATGCTTAACCAACTGAGCCACACAGGCACCCGTCTAGCACAAAAAAATTGTGACAATCTTTCATGGTTCTATCAATTAGAAACAAGCATTATAATCATGTCAGTGTATTTCCTTCCAGTCTTTCATCAATACCAAAATTTTATGTATTTTATATCATAAACTGTATGTATTATACTATAATGTATTATAAATTGTCATGCTTACTAAAAACAACTTACATGCAGAAATGAATAAAGGAGAACAAACATCTCCTATAATTGTAACTCACAATAGTCATAGAAATAATTACTGTGATAAGTTTGATAATATTACCTAGTGTATATAGCTAGCTTATATACCCATTAAATATTATGTATTGTATGTATTATGTAATGTTAATACATAATATCTAATATGTTATCTATTACATATGATGACTTGATATTTTTACCAAATGGTTTCTACTATATATTCTGTTTAGTAATTTTCTAATATATCTAAACATCTTTCAGAGTCCAGATATGTGTATCTACTACATTTTAAAAATAACAATATAGTATTCCACTGCATGTATGTAACCACACTTTTTATAATCCCTACTAATGAAGATTTGTTATTTCTAACTTTTTGCTATTATAAACAATGCAGTGACCATTCTTCCATCTTTGCAGACCTGTTTGGGAAGTGGAATTGTTGGATCAAAGGACATTGTGCATCCATCCAAAAATATGAAATCTTCCATTTGCAGTGATGTGGATGGAATAGAAGGTATTCTGCCAAGTCAATTCAGAGAAAGATCCGTTATCATATGAAACCATTCATATGTGGAATTTAAGAAACAAAACAGAGAATCATAGGAGAAGATAGGAAAAAATAAAATAAGATGAAATCAAATAGGGAGACAAACCATAAGAGACTTTTTTTTAAAATATTTTATTTATTTACTTGACAGACAGAAATCACAAATAGGCATAGAGGCAGGTAGAGAGTATCTTTGGGGTAAATAGCCAGTAGTGCAATTGTTGGGTCATAGGGTAGCTCTACTTTCAATTTTTTGAGGAATCTCCACACTGTTTTCCAAAGCAGCTTTGTTGTTTCTTGCCTTATTAATTTTGGCCATTCTAACTGGTGTAAGATGGTATCTCAATGTGGTTTTGATCTGAATCTCCCTGATAGCTAATGATGATGAACACTTTTTCATGTGCACTATTTTTTTTTTTTTAAGATTTTATTTATTTATTTTGACAGACAGAGATCACAAGCAGGCAGAGAGGCAGGCGGAGAGAGAGAGGAGGAAGCAGGCTCCCCGCTGAGCAGAGAGCCCGATGCGGGACTCGATCCCAGGACCCCGAGATCATGACCTGAGCCGAAGGCAGTGGCTTAACCCACTGAGCCACCCAGGTGCCCCCATGTGCACTATTTTTAACTACTAAACACTACTGGCTGGTTTTAACCACATCTTAAATGGAACTCAAAATGAGTATAAAATGTATCTTGCTGGAGGCAAAAAACAAAAAAAAAAGTGAACAATTTTTAAAAGCTACATTATATCTGTAAAGGTAGGAAAAAGATACAACAGAGTCACATTGCAAAAATTCACTAAGGAAATAAGCAAACATTTCAAAGATGAAAAATTATTTCTTGATGACAATTCCATGCTACCTAAGGTTTCAGGGGAAAAGCTCTTTTAAAAGTAGCCCTGTCAGAGCAAAAGGAGGTTTCTACCTAAAATAATGCATTAGCAGTTAACTTAAGAAACCACAATGTTTCCTGATTACATGATGTTTGTTGACCCGGTTTCTCATCCCCTGGGTTATGCATACATTGTTCCTGGCTGACAGCTTTTAGAGAGTTTCATCCTATCACCATCAACAAAACCTATAGTTAAAAGCAGACTAATAAGCCTGTTCAGAATTATGTCTCCAAGCTGCCTTAAATCACACCTCTATCAGGAACCTACTTCCCAGAAACATCAAACATGTAAGATTCTGCAATTATGGAAACTTTTATTCATTTGCTCTATGTGAAGCCTTGTTCAGAATCCAGGATTTTCAAAACTGAATAAAGGAAAGCTTTTTTTCTTTTCCACATGAAATTGTAGGTAGAAACCTAATATGTAAAACATTAAAGAAAAATGTGCTCAGGTCCAAGCTAGATCCAGACTCAGAGCCCCAATTGCTCAGCTCTCTCCTTCCCCTAGTACTGTGTGGTCATTAAGGTACCTCCTCAGATTGCCGTTCGGTCTTTAGTAAGAAACAAAACAAAATAATAGCCAAGATACTGATAAATTACAAGAAGGACCAAATCTGCAAGAAATGAATCCTGTCTTCTTTTTTCCCCAAACATATTATTTATTTATTTGAGAGGGAGAGAGGGCATGAGCAGTTAGGGGCAGAGGGAAAGTGACAAACAGACCCCCCACCCCCCACACACACCTGCCACTGAGAGGGGAGCCCAATGTGTGACTCGATCCCAGAACCCTGATATCATGGTTTGAGCCAAAGTCAAATGCTTAACCAACTAAGCCACCCAGGTGCCCATGAATCCTGTCGTCTACGGATGCAGGCTTCTGATGTTTAGTACCTTTTCAAATATGTGAAAAATACACAATTATGGCTAAAGTCTAAAATGGCCAATCCCTGTATTAACTAAAATCACATTATGGAGGAAGTTTTCTTTTTAATGCCACACTTAATTCAATTTAAACCAGAAAAACAGTATGTTCACAGATATTATTGGACATTGTTGGGTTATAAGAATGATACTGAAATTAATCTATCATTTGGATTTTAGGAATAATATAAAGTTCAATCTATTTTTATATGTTAAATATTGTGTGTTTGTTTGGAGACCACCTGCATTCTACAGTCCAGCATGACAGGTTTCATTCTATCAGGATGAAAGAAAACTTGGAAGATCTAGAAATTTGGAATTAGAGTAGTCCCACCTTTAAGACCCACTTAAAAAATTTGTCCTTGGGACGCCTGGGTGGCTCAGTTGGTTAAGCAGCTGCCTTCGGCTCAGGTCATGATCCCAGCGTCCTGGGATCGAGTCCCATATCGGGCTCCTTGCTCCGCAGGGAGCCTGCTTCTCCGTCTGACTCTGCCTTCCACTCTGTCTGCCTGTGCTCGCTCTCGCTCGCTCTCTCTGACAAATAAATAAAATCTTTAAAAAAAAAAAAATTTGTCCAAAGGCCATCTACATCAGAATCAAGTTGAGATGCTAAAAATACAGGTTTTTATACTTTACTTTCAAAACTCTTATTCAGTATCTGGGGAGAAGCCCAGAAATTGGTTCTTTTTCAAATGGTCTCCAGGTGATTCCAGTGTGCACTCAGACAGGAAGCTGGTGATGGGGAGTTGCGGTGAGAGATCATAGAAATTCTAACTGGCTAGTGTGCAGGGCTCAGCTGTAGGTAACTATGAAACAGGTAGGCATCTGGAATCCGAGACATCTCATACTAGTCCTGTATCAGTCCTGGGTCAGCATTCTCAGATCTATTCTTCAGCTTTTTGTCGCTCTGCTCAGCAGGGCAGGGTGCCTGATTCCTGTGGGCTGTTTCCTAGCGCCCTACAGCCTGGCTTTCAGAGGGGATCAGTCAGTGAGAGATGCTGGCATCCATCTGAAGGGCTGAAGAAAGAAAGCAGGGCCTTTTCCTGGCTTTTCTGTCTTAGCCTCCTCTGGCCGCCAGTGTGTCTCCTTCACGGTTTCCACTTCCATCAGACAGGCCCACTGCGGTTCTGGCTTCCACTGGCCGACACTTGCCCATGGGCTCTAATCATATGATTCTCTACCCTCTATCCTGCTTTCAGGTGGTAGTGTATGTTCTTTCTGCTGCTGCTAATATCTGGGGATACTGGAATGTCCCCTCCGGCATCTCAGCTATTTCATTACCCAGGTAACCAATCCCCTTTATTAAATTCCTTGTTGGATCCTGGCTGCTGCAGGGCCACAGCCACAGGGCTAACAAGGGTTCAGAACCAGGCCTCCAGTTGCTCCTGGGCCAGGTGGGCAAGAATCAGGCAGGAAGGTCCCCTTCATGTAGGTGGGGCCTTGAGGCATTTTTGAGGTTCCTCCAAATGTGTGATGAATCTCGGTACCTTCTGAAAGGCTGCCTCCTGTGGCCTTCAAAAAGGCCACAAGGGTATAATGTCTTCTGGAAGCCATATGACTAGAGTATCTAGTACATAGGAGCTGCTTAATAAATATTTGATGATTGGATGTGCATAGTTTGCAAGGGAAACTATCTGATCAGAATTAGAGGAGAAAATTTGAAAGAGATTCTTTTCAATATAGTCCAACACATATTTCTGGTGTGAAAATGTGATAGGTTGTTTTTCTGAAACTTATTTATTTTTAAGCACCTAGAACTTTCTTTTTTTGGTGAACTGAATACTCTTTTATGGGAATTAGTCAGGTTTTTTAAAATTAGAAAACCAGGGTTGCCTGGGTGGCTCAGTGGGTTAAAGCCTCCGCCTTTGGCTCAGGTTATCTTCCCGGGGTCCTGGGATCGAGCCCCACATTGGGCTCTTTGCTCAGCAGGGAGCCTGCTTCCTCCTCTCTCTCTGCCTGCCTCTCTGCCTCCTTGTGATCTCTGTCAAATAAATAAATGAAATCTTTAAAAAAATAATAAAAAATAAATAAAATTAGAAAACCAGGCCTATAAACTAAGACTTTACTTTTATCTACCTGGCAATAAATATTTATCTGTATCTCACTTTTTAAAAAAAGATTTATTTATTTGAGAAAGGGAGAGCGAGCAAGCAAGCAGGGTGGGGGAGGGGCAGAGGCAGAAGGAGAAGAAGACTTCCTGCTGAGCGCGGAGCCTGATTTGGTGCTCCATACCAGGACTCCAAGATCATAACCTGAGCTGAAATCAAGAGTTAGCCGCCCAACTGACTGACCCACCCAGGCACCTCTCTCAGTATCTCACTTTGGCAAAAAGCATGTACGAGATAAGTAATACCAGATGCTTGTTACGTTAGGTTTCTACTACGGTTTTGTAGTAAAGTGTTACATTCCTAGGAAAGTGAAAGTCTAGTATTACTGGGAGAACAATTAAGATTAGGAGAAAGCAAAATGGCTTTCAATGTAGGTTGGTACATGTCATATTTTTATTAAAGTTCCATGAAATAAAATTTCCATGTAATTAGTCTCACTAAATAACTAAGACATATAATCTTTTCATTTCTTATTTATTTTTTAAAGGCTTTTTTATTTATTTGAGAGAGAGAAAGCACGAGGTGGGGGGTGGGGTGGAAGGCGCAGAGGAACAAGCTGACTGCCTGCTGAGCAGGGAGCCCAATGTGGGACTTGATCCCACAACCCTGAGATCATGATCTGAGCTGAAGTCAGACGTTTAACTGATGGAGCCACCAACATATAATTTTTTTTTAAAGACGTATTTATTTATTTATTTGAGAGAGAGAGAATGAGCAGGAGTTGGGGAAGAGGGCAAAGGCAGAGGGAGGAGAAGCAGGCTCCCTACTGAGCAGGGAGTCCGACATGGGGCTCAATTTCAGGACCTCAAGATAATGAACTGAGCCAAAGGCAGCTCCTTAACTGACTGAGCCACCCAGGTGCCCCAAAAAGTTTTAAATGAAATGCTCTAATGGACCCTCAGGACAACAGTTTGCTTATGTGACATATATGTCTATAGTACTTGTAGCTAAATAAGCATAGTGTTTGTTCTGTATTTCCCTCTTTAAAGAATTCTGCTATGGTAAAGAGAATAATGCCTCCCCCAAAGATACCCATGTCCTAATTATTAGAACTTGCAAATATTACTTTATATGGCAAGAGGGACTTGCAGGTGTAATTAAATTAAGGACCTTGACAAGAGATACCCGGGACCTAAAAATCACATGTATCTTTAAAATTGGGGAACTTAATGCAAAAAAATGAAATTGGACCATTTTCTTACACCACACACGAAAATAGACTCAAAATGGATGAAGGGCCTCAATGTGAGACATCAAAATCCTTGAGGAGAACAGGGGCAGCAAACTCTTCGACCTCAGCCGCAGCAGATTGTTCCTAGAAGCATCACCAAAGGCAAGGGAAGCAACGGCAAAAATGAACTATTAAGACTTCATCAAGAACAAAAGCTTTTGCACAGCAAAGGAAACAGTTAACAAAACCAAAAGACAGACCACAGAATGGGAGAAGATACTTGCAAACGGCACATCACATAAAGGGCTGGTATCAAAATCTATAAAGAACTTATCAAACTCAACACCCAAAGAACAAATAATCTAATCTAGAAATGTGCAGAGGACATGTACAGGCATATCTGCAAAGAAGACATCCAGATGGCCAACAGACACATGAAAAAGTGCTCCACATCACTGGGCACCAGGGAAATACAAATTAAAACCACAATGAGATACCACCTCACACCAGTCAGAATGGCTGAAATTAACAAGTCAGGAAATGACAGATGCTGGTGAGGATGCAGAGAAAGGGGAACCCTCCTACATTGTTGGTGGGAATGCAAGCTGGTGCAACCACTCTGGAAAACAGCATGGAGGTTCCTCAAAAGGTTGAAAATAGAGCTACCCTATGACCCAGCAATTGCACTACTGGGAATTTACCCTAAAGATACAAATGTAGTGATCCGAAGGGACACGTGCACCTGAATGTTTAGAGCAGCAATGTCTACAATAGGCAAACTATGGAAAGAACCTAGATGTCCATCAACAGATGAATGGATAAAGAAGAGGTGGTATATATATATACAATGGAATACTATGCAGCCATCAAAAGAAATGAAATCTTGCCATTTGCAATGATGTGGAACTAGAGGGTATTATGCTGAGCGAAGTAAGTCAATCAGAGAAAGGCAATTATCATATGACTCCCTGATATGAGGAAGTTGAAAGGCAACGTGGAGGTTTTGGGTGGTAGGAAAGGAATAAATGAAACAAGATGGGATCGGGAGGGAGACAAACAATAAGAGACTCTTAATCTCACAAAACAAACTGAGGGTCGCCAGGGGCAGGGGGTAGGGAGAAGGTGGTTGTGTTATAGACATTGGGGAGGGTGTATGCTATGGTGAATGCTGTGAAGTGTGTAAAGCTGGAGATCCACAGATCTGTACCCTTGGGGCTAATAATACATTATATGTTAAAAAAAATAAAATTAAAATTGGGGAACTTCTCCCATTGCAGTTAGAAGGAGATGTGCCTATGGAAAGATGGTCAGAGATGTACTCTTGCTGGCTTTGAAGAGGAAGGAGAGAGACTTGAAGCCATGGAATGTAGGCAGCCTTTAGAAACTGCAAAAGGGAAAGAAATGGATTCTCCTCTAAATCCTCCAGAAAGAGGCACAGAATTGATAGCACCTTGATTTTAGCCCAGTGAGACACATGTTGGACTCGTGATCCACAGGCTGTAACTTCATGTTGATTTACCCCACTAAGTTTGTGGTAATTTGTGAAAGCAGAAACAGAAACTTATTTATTTTATTATTATTTATTTATTATTATTATTTATTATTAACTATTTTATTTTTTTAATTTATTGTCCTCTGATTGTTGGAAATAAAAATTTTTTAAAAATCTCATGCTTTTATCCCTGCAGTGCCTGGGCAGCTCAGTCATTTAAGTGACTGACCCTTGATTTCGGCTCAGGTCATGATCTGAGGGTTGTGAGATCGAGCCCCCAGTGGGGCTCTGAGCTCAGCAGGAGGTTTGCTTGAGATTCTTTCCCTTTGCCTTATCCCCTGCCCATGATTGCTTGAGCACACGCTTGCCCTCTCCCTCAAAAAAATAACAAATAAATAAATAACTAAAAGTCTTCTTAAAAAATCTCTTCCCTTTATCCCTTATGGGCTGCAACTGACAGCAGCAGCAGCAACAGTGATCCTAGAGTGTCTGAAGTTTGGCAGGACCAAGAGCTGCGAGCTGTGTTGAATCAAACAAACAGGCAAAGAGTAAAGGGCAAGGTGGGCTTATCTGCAGTTCAGTCCCCTGGGCTGTTCTTGGAAGCTCTGTTCTGAAAAGACATGCTGTTTCTGCAAGGTGTAAAAACAGGGCAATGCTTCTACATAAACCTACTCTTGGTGTAACAACAAAAGTAGCTTCATAAATAGGGAAATCATTCCAATAAACACACGGCACGCCAATGATCCTAAAAACCTGCTCAGGCATCTAAGAACTAGTTATACCTCCCCAGCCTGAGGCCAACAAGATTATCTCTCTGTGATTTCCAACAACAAGAGAATGATACAACTAAGCAGAGAACTCAGTTGTGATTAGTAAGCCTGCAAAGTAATAACTTGAGAGTGTGTCTATGAATAGCAACCCACTCTCGCCACCAACGGTCTTTGATAGGGATTCTTGATGGGTTTTTCCCCATATTGGGAAAATATAACTTCAAAACAAGTTTCCTAAATCCTACTATACAAGAATTCTGGAACCACCACTGGAACTAATATTTGATACATGACGTTGACATATCGTCAGTTGAAAATAGTTTGGCATTATCTTCTCAAGTTGTATATATGCATACTTATATTAGTTTCTGATGTCTGCTGCAGCAAATGACCACAAACTTGATGACTTAAAAAGAGAGTAATTTATTTCCTCATAGTTCTGGAGACCAGAAGTTTAATGTCAGTTTCCCTGGACTGAAATCAAGGTGTTGAAAAGGCGCGTTGCCTTCTTCTCTTCTGTCTAGATTCAAATCTCCTTCTGCCTCCCGCTTTATAAGGAGGGTGGGATTGCATTTAGGGCTCACTGGAATAATTCAAGATAATCTTGAATCAAGAAAATCCCCAGATATTTAACTTAATCACATTTTCTAAAACTCTTTTTCTGTATGAGGTATGGCCACAGGTTTGAAGGGTGAGGATGTGCACATATCTTTGGGGGTCATTGCCAACCTACCCCAGTACCCTAGCTATTCCACTCCTATTAAGTGCTCTAGAGATACCCCTGCTTACATGTATTTTTTTGAAATGCATTTTAAAAGTCTGAAGTAAATCACCCAGATGTCAATTGGCAGGTGAATGAATAAGTAGAAGGGCATATTTACACAAATGGAAATTTATCCATCAGTGAGAATAACTGATCGGTAGGATCAGGAAATAACATGAATAAACACTAGTAATAATGATGAGTAGAAAAGCAAATCCTTACTAGTGTACATAGCACACTGTTCTTATAAAATTCAAAACATTTTAAACACTGACTAGGGACAAATATGTGGCAAAGCCATCATTTTCTTTTGAAGATTGATTGATTTATTTGAGAGAGAGATTAAGCACCAGTTGGGGGGGTGGGCGGGGCAGAGGGAAAGGGAGAGAATCCTAGGCAGACTCCCTATTGAGTGCAGAGCCTGAGGCGGGGCTCTATCTCATTACCCTGAGACCATAACCTGAGCTGAAATCAAGAGTAGGATTCTCAATGGACTAAGCCACTCAGGCACCCCACCATGATTTTCTTTTAAGTGAAGAGAATGATAAAGGCAAAATGTAGAAGGTGGTCATGAACTCTGTGTTGGAGGGAGTGGAAAATGAGCAGGCTGAGGGTATGGGATTGGGAAGGATTACCCAGGGTGACTTCAACGGGATGATATTTTTAGCTCTTATGCTGGAATGTAAATTCTCAAGTATAACGTTAGTAATATTGCTTTATATGTATTACATATTACATTCTATAAAATACCAACACATTGCATTAGGCATTTTTTGTGGCTAGCTATAGAGAAGCAAGCTTACTAGAGAAAACAAAGGGATTGATCGCAAGGCTTCACATGCATAGGAACTGGAAATCATCTGGGCTTTAAGCAGCCTCAGTACTAAATACACTCTCCTTCACTCTTACCTGCAAAGACAAAGAAGCTATGGCAGGAAGGCTAGGTCAACAAAAAACAGATTCTCTGACAAATTCTTCACTTACAGATGACTTCATCTTTGAGACCAGTGTTTCCTCCCTAAATATAAGAATAACACTCACCCCAACCGCAAAAGAATAACCCAGATTTAATGAGTCACAATTTCTAAAGAAGATCCCAGATAATCTGCATATTTAATAAGATACCAGGTTATTCTCATTATCACGGAAATTTGGGAAATTTCTGGAGCAGTGCCTGTCAAATGTTAATGTGCACGGGAATCACTTGGGATCTTACTGAAACGCGGATTCTGATTTAGTATTTCTGGGGTGTGGTCTGAATCCACCTTTCTGAGAAGCCTGAGGGAAGGCAGACACTGCCAGTTAAGGGCGCTGTTTACGAAGCTAGGTTCTAGAGCTCAGGACAGTTACAGACCCTCTTGGAGAATCTGGGAAGAGCTACCTATAGATATATTTCTCAGCAGAATACATAAACATAAAATTTAACATAAAATTGCAGAGTTTGGAGAGCCCCTGAACACTATTCTTAGGCTCGTAGAACATACTATCAACCTGGTTCTGATGAAGAGATGACAGGAATCTTCATTTAATAATGTCCAACATTTATTACTTCTGTGTGCTTTGGCATTGTTGTGCTAAGTGTTCTAGACATATTATCTCATTTAATCCTCACAATAAACCTATAAGGTAGGTACTTTTATTATCACTCTTATCTTACAAGTGAGGAAACTGGTGCACAGAAACTTTTAGGTAATTTGCTCAAAGGTATTTGGTGAACCTGATTCCTGAGCCCAGGTGTTTAATTACTGTGTGGTGCTTACAATGGTCTTAATGTGTTGTAATTATTTTGAGGAAAGTGATTTCATTTTATTAAAACTTGACTAAAACTAGCCTCTGCCTTCGCCTATGGTCATTATCCCAGGGTCCTGGGATCCCAAGGTGGGGAGGGAAGGGCGTTGCTCAGCAGGAAGCCTGCTTCTCCCTCTCGCACTCCCCCTGCTTGTGTTCCTCCTGTTGCTGTGTCTCTCTCTGTCAAATAAATAAAAATCTTTAAAAAAACCCAAACAAACAAACAAAAAAATTTGCCCAAAAAACCCCCACCTTGTCTGGAAAGTGAAAATGTGGACAGACTAGATCTGCGGTTTTCAAATTCTGATGGCCATCAGAATCTCCTGGGGCTTTTGTTAAACATGATAAGAAAATAATGCTTAGGTTCCATGCTAAATCTTTATCTTAGAATCTCCAGAGATAGAATGGAGCTGGGCATTTTTTTTTTAATGATTGCTTCATTAAAAAAAATTATTATTATTATTATTTTACAAAAGTTTGTTCTTAAATCTACAACAGGATCTAAGACAACACTTCTTTCTAGTTATAGGTGGCAACAAACGCTAGGACAGGGTGGGGAGGGGGAGTGGGGATCCAGATGTTTAAATAGGAATGGAACTGAGGATCACCATTGCCTCAGGCACTGTCACTGGCTTCCCTTTTGCCAGATCTGTTAATTCCACCTGTGGCCAGGGGCCCCTTCCCTGTGGCTTTCGTTTTTAGCTCTTCTTGCTTCTGCTTCTCTTTCTGTTTCTGCTTGAATACTTTATCTCGTCCATCTCCTTGGCCTGCTTCTTGGGCTGTTTCAGAGGCTTCTTCTTGTCACCATCGCAGCAGGACATGGTGCCTGTCACCCCTTCCCCAGACCCTGCCTGGGAAGCCAACAGGGGAAGCCTGTTGAACCAACACCCCAGATGATTTCAAAGTAAAAAGTTCTAGTATCATTGCCATAGACTCTTCAAAGGTAGCATTTTAAAAGAATAAGCTAAATGAAATCTGTTAGGGAAGACACTCTGAAAGGAAAGGTAGCTCTGAAGGGTAAGAAGTGCCTAGAAATGCATTCCTGGCTCTGATCTTAATGAGAAAGAAAAGGAGGAAAGGACCTAAGTTTCCTTTGCTTTCCTTTGATTCTTTGACTTCCAGTTAGAATTATTCTGTACCATTGTGATTTAGAAGGGAATAGATCCACTTTTTAAACCACTTCACATACTAGAGAACACAAAAAAGCGCTTATGAAATGGTATCATAGACGTGTAAGCAGGCAAATTAACCCTGCTTCCCACCTTCACCCCAGACAACCTTCCATTTGCTAAAATAACAGCAGAAAAGTGTGGGAGGCACAGCTTGCCTCTCTTCTCAAGATTTATTTTCCCTTTTCTCTTTTTTTTATTAAAACTTTAAAAATTTTTTTAACTGCTGAGTACAACTCTGGAGCTGGGAATACAATGCTGAAGGAGGCCTATTGCTTAAGGCAACGAGTTCAGCAGTTGTACCCATCCAGGGATGGGGTTTAGGAGAGGCACATGGATAATATAAGAGCACAAAGCAAGGGTTGTGAGAGAAGGATGGGTTTTATTATGTGGCTGAAACAGCTGAAGAAGGTGGATTCTGAAGAGTAGGAAATGGATGGCCATCCTATTCAAGATTTTTTTTAAAGCACAATATATGCATTGTCTCTAATGCTATAGATATCTTATAGGTGATTAACTCCTGTATTTTGGTGATACATTTTTAAAGAGATTATTAAGGCAATAATTTGTGAGCATGTAGAGAAAGGAAGTGGTGATCAAAAGCACCAGTTGTGGATTTACTAAGAACAAGTCACGTCAGACCAACACCATTTCAGTGGATTAGGGAACCAGGGTAGATTTGGGGTTGAGTGGGTGTTAGGAAAGCAGAAATAATGGAGGTGGAGTCACAGAAATCTTTGTTTTTGAAAAAATATATATATTGTTTGCTTAGATCAGACGTTTGCTAGGCAACTGCACTCACACTTTTTCGTGTTTGATCATCACAGTAAGCCTCTTAAGAAAATTTTGGCTTCCTGAAAACCAACGACAGCATAACATTCAAGCTCTGCAAGCTTGACACTGAAGGAGAGGGTGGATGGGAGGGGCTACCTCGGTGCAGCCCGTTTGCCCACCCATGAAGTCCCCAAGGCTAATCCTAGAGGTTCACCTCCTTCTATGGTTCTTCCCATTTGTGCACTGGCTCAAGAGTTAGCAGAAGACATTAACCCTCATACCTCTTAGCAAAACTGTAAAAGGACTGGGAGCCATAAACAAGATTTTAGGAAGGATGAAGGGTAACGAAATGGAAATACACAGAGAAAATGATTTGAAACCAGATAATCCAGTTTACAAAATAAGGTTTGCCCTTCTTCAGTTTATAACCCGCTACAGAGATTAGGACTTCCTCTCACAGCTAGATTACCTGTTTTAAATTACTCTTTTCAGCAGGTCCCTATGCGTTTTCAGTGATTCTTCTTTGCCTCCAGACACACTCTTAAGGTATAAACTGTTCTAACCGCACTTTTAGAATCTTATCTTCCACTCACCCACACTGTGAGGTTTTTCACCTGTCTTACTCAGAGGCCTCAGAATAGGCGACTGGTTTTGCCTCTTTGCTCAAACCATTCTTCAGTCCACTCAGCACTCTTTCCTGTCTGCCCAAATTGTTTTATTCAGGGTATTATGGTTTGATTCAATTAAGCTAGCTCAAGTAAAAGGTTTTCTTAGAGTAATATGACATGTGAGTTCTCAGAAACAGGACTCAGCATACTCTTTAGCCTTGTATCAGTGGTGAATATTTGAGGCTTAAACAATTGTTTTTCTCTCACATATGAAAAAATCTGGAGGTAGCTAGTTGCTGACTGTTTTAGTGGTTTAACATTATAATCTAAAGACTAGGGGGACTACTCTTCTTGGCTTTTTCCTCATGATCACAAGATGGTTGCCATAGCTCTAAATATCATGTTCATGTTCAAAGAAAGTGGAAAGAGAAGGGAAGGGAAGCCAGTCTTTACCTTTGGTCAAGAGAGCAAGAACTTTCACAGAAACCTGCCAGTAGATTTCTGTAACCTAGCTGTTCATAAAGGAAGTGAAATCACAAGCCATAAGTGATTACTATTGAGACTATATAAAGAACTTCTACCCTGGGGCACCTGGGTGGCTCATTGGGTTAAAGCCTCTGCCTTGGGCTCAGGTCATGATCCCGGGGTCCTGGGATTGAGTTCTGGCATTGAGCACCGCATCGGGCTCTCAGCTTGGCAGGGAGCCTGCTTCCTCCTCTCTCTCTGCCTACTTGTGATCTCTGTCAAATAAATAAATAAATAAAAATGGTAAAAAAAAAAAAAAAAAAACTTCTACCCTGGGGTGCCTAGTGGCTCAGTGGGTTAAAGCCTCTGCTTTTCGGCTCAGGGTCCTGGGATTGAGCCCTGCATCAGGCTCTCTGCTCAGATAAATCAACCCAATATAAAAATATGCAAAAGACAGGCCATTGACAAAAGAATCATTTGTGGTAAATAAATTTAGAGAAAGATGCCTAGTCACATTAGTGATCACGGAAATCAAATTATGACTACATTGTGATAACCACTCATTATGACTACATAGTATAATCACGAAATTAACAAAAATGAAGACATCTGAAAAATAAATGTTGAGGGGCACCTGGCTCAGTGGGTTAAGCCTCTGCCTTCGGCTCAGGTCATGATCTCAGGGACCTGGGATGAGCCTCGCATCCCCCTGTCTCCTCAGCAGGGAGTCTGCTCAGCAGGGAGGCAGGCAGAGAGAGAGAGAGCAGGCTCTCTCTCTCAGAGAGCCCCCTCTCTCTCTGCCTGCCTCTCTACTTGTGATCTCTTTGTCAAATAAATAAAATCTTGAAAAAATAAGTAAATGTTGATAAAAATGTGGAATGGTCACTACTGCTAGTGTGGGTGAGGTAAAATGGTACAACCATCTGGGAGTACAGTCTGGGATTTAAAAAACAGGATATGGCTTAATACATCTTAATGGACTTTCTTTTGTTGATCTATTTTTAAAGTTATTAACTGTAACTCCTCCAAAAGGCAAAAAATCTGTTAATATATTAACTGTTTTCTTTACCTCCTTCTAACCTAAGAAAATGTCTTCTGGTGTTGGCAGGGGGATGGGAAAGTACACCTCCCTATGCAGTGTTTCCAGAGCTATCAGGCAAAACACTTACTCCTGCTTTGTGTGCCTGCTGTAAGCCAACATCACAATGTTCATTTAATTACACATCAGTCTTCCTGACGGGGCGGTTGGCTCCTAGAGGGCAAAGATCTTTTCTTGTTCATTTTAGTGTCTCTATAGTGTGCACTGAGTTTGATGTATATCGAGGGACTCAACAAATGCGGAAGGAATGAATGAGTGAATAAAATAAAATTAATCAATAGGGTTTTTTGAATGTTTACTTTTGAAAAGGCGTTTTTAAAAAGATAAATGTTTATTTCAAAATCTGTGTAAATAAAGCATGGTCCCTAGAATATGCCCAGCACACAGTAACAATAAATATGTTTTGAATGAATACCAACTACTTAGCTATCACACATAATTTCAATTTACTGTGGCCTTTCACTCTGGGGACTTTGTACTTTACTCTGGAAGTAAAGAAAGCCATATCAACAATGACACATCTTTTTGTTATAAATTGTTTAAAACTTTTAAAATGATATGCGACAAAAGGTGAAATACAAAATTTACATTTTTTTTTTTTTAAGATTTTATTTATTCATTTGAGAGAGAGAGCGAGCACAAGCAGGGGGAGAGGCAGGAGAGAGGGAGAAGCAGAGTCCCTGCTGAGCAGGGAACTCGACTCGGGACTCCATTCCAGAACCTGAGCTGAAGGTGGACGCTTAACCATCTGAGCCATCCAGGTTAAAGAAAAATGATTTACACTTGTTACAATGGTGAGGGAAACTATTGCTATTGGGGGGTCAAAATTACTACAATAGGAGAAAGAAATTTTGCTTCACTTTGAATACAGTAAAGACAGCTAGGAATTTATAGCCAACAAACAAGCAGAGTGAGGGGGTCAGTGGATGGAAAATTACTATGAAGAAACAGAAAGGCAGGCCAAAGGTGGAGGATCAGTTATTTGATCACGTATCAAAGGCATCAGACAGCAAGGAGCGCGATGACTTAGCAGGATTCGTACTAATTCTGGGTTCAGCCAGACCACACTTGAGGGCCCACCTCGAAGCCTAAGCAAGCAAAAGGCTCACAGGAGCCTAAATAACGCTCGGACAAGTCTCCCCCTGCCTGCCTCAGACCTCTTTATTACCCAATCCTTACGGATAAGGATGGCTGGAAGGGGGCGGGATTGTGGGCCCGGAGCCTAGCTCTCCTTCCCGGCAGCAATAATCCCCGGCCAGGACTCCCGAGACATCCTCCTGCGACCACCACAGGAACGCCGGTCAGAGCGACGCCCCTCGCCTCACACCCGGGGCGCCCCCAACGTCAGCGAGACCGCAGTGCATCCCAATTTAGGGGCGGGGTCCGCAGGTCGGGCGGGGCGGGGCTGGCGGCGCTGATTGGCCAAAGCTCTCGGGCTTGGGGTTCCCGGCCCCGCCCCACCGCCCCATTACTGGCCGTTTAGAGTTCGCTGGGCTCCCCTCAGCCAGCGAGGCCGCAGACTGGCCAGTCCCGCGCTGCCCCGCGGGAGGGGCCGAGCTCACGTTCCTCCTCCCTACCGGTCGCATCCTTAAAGCACGGGTTCCGACGCCCCGCCCGTTGGAGCGGGCTCCGGGATCGGGACAGCTAACCGCCCCGGCAGGCCAGGGCCTACCGAGGAGGGCCCGAGACCACGGAGCAATCGCGGCTGGCACGCGAACGTCTCAGGGCGTGGGAGCTGCGAGGGCAGGGGTCCCCGGCGCCATTGTTGGCCGCCAGCGAGGTCCGGGCGGACCTCGTCTGCCCTCAGAGGCGCTTCTCCCGCCGAGAGGAGGCACAGCGAGGGGCCGTCGCCACCCCGTGGCCCAGTGTCGTGAATCGTGTGCCTCATCTACCGCCCGCGTCGGGCCGCCGGGACCATGTTTGACAAGACGCGGCTGCCGTACGTGGCCCTTGATGTGCTCTGCGTGTTGCTGGGTACGTACGCGCCGCCGGCCCGAGGGGCGTGTGCCCCGGTGGGTACGGGCGTGTGTCTTCTGGGAGGGGACTCGCGGACAGCTGCGGACGGGCGTGGGGGCGGCGTGTGTGCGCCTGACGCGCGCGCCTTTGCTGGGAGAGACTCCGGGCGCCGCTTCCGCAGCCCCGGGATCCCGCTTTGCAGCCTGCACCCGGTCCCCGTGTGACCCCCTCTGTCTGTCTGTCTGTCTCCTGCGGGTGTGCTGAGCTCAGCTCTGCTTGGACGCTGTTCACGCCTCTGCGCTCAGTCGCTTGCTCCTGTCCTCTGTTTCCAGTTCCACTCCCAACAAGAGCGGGGTGGGCTCCTCCCCTCCACGCCGTAGGGAAACCCAGTCACTGGCTTGTCAGGTTCAGGAGCGACACGGAGGTTTGATTCACTGGAGGTTCTCAGTAACAGGCGCCAGTGCCTGGTTTATCTTACTTGTGGGAAGCAGTTTAATTTTTCATCTTTAAAAGGCTAGAACGTTCCTAATTAGAAGGTGTTACCCGGTTGTAAATTGTCACGTTGCCAGTGGGCGTGAGGATGCCAGGTTTCTGCCTATAGGTCCGAGGAAGATTGCCTTTTTGGGTGTGTGTGTTTGGGTGTGTGTGTGTGTGTGTGCGCGCGCTCCAGACCTCTTTCCTTTTCTGTACAGACCTTGCCATGGTGTAGCTTTCCATCTCCAGTGACAGCGCACAAGGAGCACTAGAGGTTCTTTGGCTGCAGCAGATTTGGCGTTGTCTTCCTCATGAAGAGTTCATTTCTGGGGCTGCTGGTTGCCAGGTGCTTCTTTCTTTTGACAAGAAAGAATTGAAGTCATCTGGATGAGGGATAGGCTTTGGAAGGAAACTTTCATCTTTTTAATATGTATTTTGTAAAAGCAGTATGTTGCGAACTATTTAGATGTTCTTAAAAAAAAAAGAAAGAAAGAAAAGAAAAGAAGATCTGATTGAGGTTTGGGGGGCCTAAACAAGTATGGAAGTAATGGTTCTGGCAAGTTCCTTGGCTGGGGGGAATCTGTGACTTGAGAATCCTAGGTGCAGGTGTGCATAATAGCTTTTCACGGATAAGAAATTCCCCGGGTTTGAATCCCGAATTCCACTTTCCTGCCTCAAACCTGTCCACTTAGGCGCTTGCAGTCTTGCTCAATTCTTAGAAATTCTTCTCTTTGAGGTAAAAATCCCTTTTTATTTTCTATGAAATATCTTTATTGTTGACTAAGACACTTCCTGTAGACCTCCACAGTGAATTTTTGGAGTTAAGTTTAGGAAAGCAAAACAACGTTCAGGAACACTATAGAAACACGAGGAACTTTTTCAGTTGTCAAGACATATTAATAACTATATTAAATGTATTGAATTTGATTTATTGATGATGAAAGGTTTATCTTTGGTAAGGATGATAAATTTCATTTTTGTTTAGATTTGTCTTCCAATGTAGTTTTTAAAAAAACAGTGTTACGTTAGTTTCAGGTGTGCAGTATAGTGACTCAACAATTCTGCATATGACTCCATGATCATCAAAATAAGTGTACTCTTAATCCCCTTCACCTGCTTCACCTATTTCCTCACCCACCTCCCCTTGGGTAAGATGTAAAATTTTAAAATGTACTTTAACCCATACTCACTGTCAGTAGGGCTTCGTTAAGCTTCATTTATGTTTTCGAGAAGGGAGGGGAAAATGGTCAGAAGTAATTTTGATAATTCTAATATATTAGCTAGTACCCTGTCATTGCTGCATATAGTGTACTCTCAGAATTATGTATCAACTTCCTCTTCTCCTATCTTGTGAGAGTTATTCATTTGTAAAACAAATGTCAGGTTTTTTTCTATGGGCCAAGCACTGTATTAGGACAAATGAGACATAATACCACTTTAAGATAGCTAAAGCTAATATTAATAATCACAAAGTCATAAGGTAGACCTATGTATTGTTTGTATGTTTTAAAATTTGCTTATAATGGAAAAACATTACAAACAGTCTTATAAATTATAAGTTCTTCTTGTCTGTGTTTTCAACATGATGCAAATAGTACATAATTATACTACAGAGGTAAGAATAATTTTATTGCTACATTGACCTGACAGTTGCAGGATTTATGATGGTTCCCAAAAGGATACAATTGCGTTTTTTATTTTAGATGTCTTTGATGGTTTTGGAAGGATTTGCTTTGGGGACTTATGGATTAAGTATGTTTTAGAAGAAGATACCTCATCTGTTTGAAACATGTTTTATCTGTTACTGTATTACTCGAGACTCTTTTAAAGTAATTCAGAAGATTTTCATCATGGGCCCAGAATTCCCTTTTCCTAAACAGAAAATGAAGTACTCACTTCTTTTTATTTTCATATAGAAGATGACAGTAGATTTAACAGTATCAGTCCTCGATTACAAACAGCAATGAAAGAGAGCGGTGGGGGAGGAGATAAAGAACTTTTTCATGCTGAGTTTTGGAAGGTAGTACATTTTTAAAAAAGATTTTCATTTATTTATTAGAGAAAGAGAGAGTGCGCTCAAGAGAGAGTACAAGCAGGGGGAGCAACAGGGAGAGGGAGAAGGAGAAGTCGTCTCCCCACTGAGCAGGGAGTCTGATCCTGGCACTCTGGGGTCATGACTTGAGCCAAAGGCAGACGCTTAACTGACTGAGCTACCCAGGTCCCCTGGAAGGCAATACCTTTTGATAGCAAATTCACCTTTTTATTGGAGTGTAAGGGTTATTTTAAATTTGGTTTTTATTCACTTTACTGACAGCAGGAGATTGACACCCTAAAATTAGGGGTTATCAACTTGGCATTAACTTTATTCATTTTCTGTGGAGAATATACAGGTAAGAGTTAACTATACCAACAAAAAGATGATTAAACACTTCTTAAGTACAGGGTTATGTGAAAGTGATTCATAATTACAATGTGAATATGTTCCAGGTTCTGTTAATGACCACTCCAACATCATACAGTGTATCCATTTTAATATGATGATGCTACATGATTTTGCTACGTGACTACTTTATAATTTTATGGAGTGTGATGTCTGTTGAAGTGATCATTAAACATGTGTTTTTTTGGTTTGTGTGTATGTACATTTGTGCCCCTCCATCATCTTTATTATTATAAAACATGAATTCTCCATCTGATATACCCAGGTGATTAGTTCCTTCAGTGGATGTGGTAAGTTCTTAGAAAAGGAGTCAGGATTTTGAGAGATGGTATGTATTTGAAATGGAACATAGTCTTGCCATCTTTCTCTGGCTTTTTTGATGATGAGTTCTATCATTATAGATAAGGCTGGCTATAAGCATGTGAGCATACAAGAAAAGCTGCTCTATAGGAAATGATAGTGGGCTGGTGTGAAAGGAACAGTGTTTTTGCCTGGTGTTAAATGGTGTCCTGAATAAAACTTACTATTGTTTAATTATTGAGAGTCATTCCAGATTTTATCCACTATGGCATAAGGCTGCCAGTCAGTGGACACTGAGTCCACTGATTCAGTGGCACACTGGTTGAAGGCTGATTCTGCCAGGTCCATGGTAGGTGCTAGGGATACAAAGATGAGTAAGAGAGTTCTTGCTCTAAGGGAGATCAGGGTCTAATGAAGAACAAACAAACAGGTTACGGTATATCGTGGTAAGCATAATAATGGAGGTATGAATAAGTACCCTTTGAGTTCAGAGAAGGGAGTTATCTTAGACCTGATCCATTATAAACTAATGGTTTGTTTATCCTTAGTGATGCAGAAATGACAAAAGTTTCCTGGAATCCTTTTTTTTTTTTTTTCTTCCTCAACTTGATGCAAGGCAGTAGTGACCCAAGTAAGTACCCTATGTTGATGACTTTTTTGTCTTGAATGGTGTCTTGAAGATTTAGGTGTAACTGGTGTCCCATGGTGTCTTGAAGATTTAGGTGTAACTGGAAAAAACTTTTTATATGCTTGTGTTTTGCTATGTGGCAGTCATTTGGAATACCTTTTTTGGGCTCCATATTCTTCTTTGCCCCTCCACCTCTGTTCACCTTGCTCTGTGCTCTGGGAAGCATGCAAATTATATGGGCTCTATCAACTGACCTCTTATTTTATGATTTCTGTTTGGTTTTGGCTGATGGTATATCAGTAGAGGCATGGAATAGCCAGTTCTCTCCTGCTGGATTTGTGTTGCTAGAGCTGTTGTGTGATTTTGTGAATAGGTCTCAGCTTCTCTCAATGGCCCTCTCTGCCAGCCAGCTCCAGTTACAGATCTTTTTGGGTTCTGGTAACCCCGTAATTGCCCCTTAGCCCTAATGATGATAATGGCCTCCTGATGTTGGTAGCTTGGGAGTATTCCACCATCTCTTGCTACTTTACCTAAATCCTGCCTATACTTATAAAGATGATTCATTAAATTCTGTTGAATACCTTCTTTTGACTGTGTTTGTGGTTTGTTGGTTGATTTTTGGTTGGGACCCTACTAATGACATTCATACATGTCCAAAACAGATTTGACATAGCTTCCCTTTCTGCACTTAACACCTTTTACAGCTGCTCTTTATAGCAGGTGCAAACAGAAGCTCATGGTTTCCAAGGTCATAGTTTCCTTAACAAGCTCCAAATGTGGTACGAACATTCTGCTAAATCAGAATCAGTAGATTAAGAATAAAATCTGGCAGCAAAGAGCTGGCAGCCAATAGTAGGTGTTTGTAGAATCCCTGTTACTTGTTCTTCCTCAAATCTATCTCAAATACTGATACCATATGTTGTTGCCATGACACTGGCATCATTCTGCCCCTTAAGTATTACCCCTGAGGAGTGGTCTCTTTCTTGTCTCTCAGTTTGGGCCTGTTTCTCAAGGAAAAAACAGTAAGTATTTAGTGAAAGATTTTCATTTGGTAAATAGTCTGCAGTATTTTGTGCCTTCCCTTTTTTCCTGATGTTTGTTTGTTCCTTCATTCATTATTGAGCATGTATTTGTTTAGTATCTGCTGGTGCTTGGCATTGTGTTGAATGCTGAAGATAAAAATAAGTAGATCAATACATAAATTGGACATAATGCTTATCCTGGTTGCTAGCCATTTCAACCTCCATTAACTTTTATTAAGCAAACTTCTTTTCCTTCTGATGAAAGTTTACTGGGTTTCTCTTTTTTATAAAAAACTTTCTCTTTCCTCCAAGCCACAGTGAAAAGGAAATCATCTCAGAAACTGAACAAAGTGGGTGCCTAGGTGGCTCAGTCATTAGGCATCTGCCTTCGGCTCCAACCATGGTCCCAGGATCCTGGGATTGAGTCCCACATCAGGCTCCCTGCTTGGCGGGAGGCCTGCTTCTCCCTCTCCTACTCCCTCTGCTTGTGTTCCTTCTCTCGCTGTGTCTCTCTTTGTCAAATAAATAAATAAAATCTTTGGGGAAAAAGAATGAACAAAGATTTGTTAAGCTGGCATATTCTTGAGTTAGACTAGAGTCCTGTTGCAGGCCTTTTCTACATTTAAGTGGCCGGTTTTGAATAAAAGCAGAGGCCTGGAAGAAAATGCTATCATTTGGCTCCAGTTGGCTTTGTACACTTGAGCTTTAACTTAAACTTACCTTGCTTGTGGAAATGTTCAGAGAATGTTCTTCTCTATAGAGTTTATGAAATGTAAATTCTTCCTTATATTCACTTTGAATTACATCCTTTTGGAAACTTCTGGGCATGCTGTGGATCTTGATTAATCTTTTTCTTGTTTAGTCATTTTTTGGGAGCTCTACCAAAGTTTCCTATCTGCTCAGTTTGGGGAATTATTCTGATTCTTGTGGATAAAAAATTGAAGTTTACATTGGTATTGTTTACCCTACTAAAAGAAGTTGGAAGAAAGTCACTAACTTCTCAGATTTTAAGTAAGCTGATTAAAATGTAGCTTCCATTTTATGGAAAGGAATTTGGAATGTTAATTGTCCACTTCCTCCTAATTTAGGTAACTTAATTCAGCATTTGGGATAGAAATTACAATCTGTTTAGCAAGCTAATTAGGGATTATATAGACACTGTTTTATTTCTCTTATTCTCTTAAGAAAGCACTCACCATTCAGATAGTACGGACAGTGGTTATAAGTAGCTTTCTTCTTCCATCCTTCTTATTTATTTACCTTATTTTTCATTTTTACTATTTTTTTCCTTCTCTCTTCCTCCTGCTTTCCTTCTCTGCAACCTTCTTACTGTCTAGGTTTGTTTTGTTTTTTAAAGATTTATTTATTTGACAGACAGAGATCACAAGCAGGCAGAGAGGGATGGGGGGAAGCAGGCTCCCCACTGAGCAGAGAGCCCCATGTGGGGCTCTATCCCAGGACCCTGGGATTACGACCTGAGCTGAAGGCAGAAGTTTTAACCCACTGAGCCACCCAGGTGCCCATTATTCACTGAATGCCTAAATGAGCCTTTGGTAAATGTCTTACATAAACTTATGCAGTCTTTACAAAATTCTGAGGTTTTAGCTTCATTTTATGTCATAGCAATGGCATAAGAAATAGGTAGAAAAATAAAACGAAAGCCATGGATCTCAAATAGCTCTTACTTACTGTGGAAGACAGACTCATAAGAAATAGTGGCAATACTGTCTAGGTTAAAATTGAGATGGCTTAAACAGAGTTTATTTTTTTTTTTTCTTCCTGAAACTAGTCTTACATTGGGAATGACTTGTTCTTTATAAACTGTAAGTTTCTCTTTTTCTTTAAAATAATAGAGAGGTAACATAGTCTAGTGATGGACTCTTTTTTTTTTTTTTTTAAGATTTTATTTATTTGACAGAGATCACAGGTAGTCACAGAGGCAGGTGGAGAGAGAGGAGGAAGCAGGCTCCCTGTTGAGCAGAGAGCCCAATGCAGGGCTCCATCCCAGGACCCCAAGATCATGACCTGAGCCAAAGGCAGAGGTTTTAACCCACTGAGCCACCCAGGCCCCTGTGAGACTCTTGATATACATTGCTTAGGTTCACATTTCATTTCCTCTCTTTACTAGTTTTGTGACCTTGGGCAATTTTCTTCTTTGTGCCTCTTCCTAAGAATAGCACCTACTTTATATATGGTTCTAAGGCTAAAGTAAGTCAATTTGTAAAAAGCTTAGAGCAGTGCCTTGCACTTCGTGCAGGATGTTTGTCAAATAAGATTAATCCTCTCTAATCCTACCAACTATAACATAATTTTAATAGAAATAACATCAACTAATTTTGTGTTAGGGACAAAAAACAGTCACAAACTTTGAAACATTTCCCATGAATACTCATGGAATGTCTTTGAAGCTTATAGAGCAACTTGAAATAATAATGTTATCAGTCATGTGTAAAAACCACATATACAATTTCCAAGTAGTGGTAATCCCAACAATGGTGGAAACTGATCTGTGTAGGTTGTGTTAGAGAATAATTAAACAAATAGAAAAACTTTACATATTCATAAATCCTGAATTTCAGCTTAATCAAGAAAATGGAGTTAGCTGTATTCTGTGCCACCTTCACTGTTTTTATTGCCCAAGCCATGAGAATGGTCACTCCTCATATAAAAGTAAACTTCATTAAAAAAAATGGACATTAATTGTACATCCTCGTTTGTGTAAATTCTGTTATTTGGATTCTCAGCAATTAAGTGGACAGCAAAGAAAAAAATGTTGTGTAATACTTCTCCATACTCTCCACTCCCTCTTACTCACTTCCCCATATCCTCTTTTCCCTCTCACTCTTGCTTTTTTCAACCAGATAGTTATTTCAATGTATTTTAATCTGAAATTGTTTTTTTGATGTGTGTGTGTGTGTGTGTGTGTGAGAGAGAGAGAGAATAATGCTAGGTTTTTAAAAATATTGGGCTTCACATTATCTTTATTAAGTGAGCACCCATTATGTATTTAATACAATGTTAGGAGCAGTAAATGCCATTGTGAAGAAGGTAATGTCTTCAATCTTTAAGAAAATTATAGATGTTTGTAAATGCCACAAAAGAATTAAAACAAGGTTAGAAGAGAGTGAGATGGTGGAGGGTGGCAATCTAAAGGAAGTCTTCTCTGAGGAGGGGATATCTGAACTGGCCATGGAGGAACTGGAAGAAGTTGATTTTAGGTTTAGGGAAGAGCAGGTGTTGAGAGCCAAACAGCAAAGAGCATTTTGCCACAGGGATTGTAACATTTGTAACAGTGTGACTGGTATATATTATGCATCCATGGTATTCATAATAGTGAATTTTGTAACTTATTTCTAACTCTCAAAGTGGATAATAATAACTCACAGTTATTTAGTGCTTACTAGGCCCTGTGTGGCCTGTAAAGTCTCTTAACCACTTGATCAGAGACAGTAGCTTGGTCATCCCCATTCTGTAGATGATAGAACTGAGGTATAGAATAATTGGGAAACTCTCCCAAGGGAACCCAGCTAAGAGGTGGTACAGTCAGGATTTGGGGAATGTATTTTTAAGGATTATAGGTTTTTTTTTTTTTTTTAAGATTTTATTTATTTTATTTGACAGAGAGAGAGATCACAAGTAGGCAGAGAGGCAGGCAGAGACAGGAAGCAGGCTCCCTGCTGAGCAGAGGGCCCGATGCGGGGCTCAATCCCAGGACACTGAGATCATGACCTGAGCCGAAGGCAGCGGCTTTAATCCACTGAGCCACCCAGGCGCCCCAAGGATTATAGGTTTTGAATGTGGATTCACTGGTCCAGATTTAGGAAAAGTGCTAATAAGTGGAGAAGTTGAGGAAGGAGAGGTTAGGGGATTAGTTGATTCTAGAAACAATCATTATTTTTAGGTAGCCTAATTGTTTTATGGCCATCTGAATTCAGTATGATGTGACTTCAGAGTCTATTTTGACTTATGATATTTTGAACATGTGCCTGCTGTCCAAAGGGGCAATTTAATTTTTCATAACTCAAACTCCTGATTAGGACTAAGAGTTTGCCAGGAGAGTATCTCGTACTGGAAGATGTAACTAATTTGCCCTGTTTGGTAACATACCCACAGATTTTTCTTTCAGATAGCTTTGTCCTGGGCATTTCTGTACGGGAAAGGAAGACCTTTGTCCTTCACTGTACTTCATGTGAGTCATGTGTGAGAGAGTTCAGAGTCACCTTTCTAGTTCATTCCAGCAGATATAGTTAGAATCACATGATTTAGTTCTCAGTGATCATTGCTTGGAAATGTTTCCTGAGTCTTTTTCAGGGTGGGGTGCCTAGGAAAATGACATATAGGAAATATGTACTGGATGAGCTCTTGAGTTAATTGGCAGCTTGTTAAGCCAGGTTCTGCCTTGCCTTTTGGTACATTTACATCAGCACTAAGAGAGATGGGTTGGCTGCTTAGGTGCTCTGGGGTAAGTGATGAAAAGTGAAGAAAACCATTATTCACTGAATGTCTAAATGAGCCTTTGGTAAATGTCTTACATAAACTTATGCAGTCTTTACAAAATTCTGAGGTTTTAGCTTCATTTTATGTCATAGCACTGGCACAAGAAATAGGTAGAAAAATAAAACGAAAGCCATGGATCTCAAATAGCTCTTAGTTACTGTGGAAGACAGACTCATAAGAAATAGTGGCAATACTGTCTGGTAAGTTGAGTGCTGGATAGGTTTTTGCTTTGAAGTTTACTAAGTTTACTAAGACAGGGTCTCACTGGAGAGGTATACAGAGCCTTGAAAATAGAGATCGGTAGGTATTTTAATGAAGTCTATCTATATTTCAAAATGATTTCTCCTGAGATGTTTGCTTTTATCCTCTGGCAGAGATAATGTATACCTTCGGGAACATTACTTTTGGCTAGTGCTAAATAATGTAAGTAATTTCTGTAGACAGTTGAGGCCCCATCTGTATTAACTGGGTGAAGACATAGGAGGTGGGTGCTTAGAAAGTGTGTGGCACATGGTAGGTATTCCAGTATTTGCCACATGAATGTATAGGCAATGTATTTGAGTCAGCCACTCTTTTGGGTTTGAATTTTAGCTCTGTTACTAACTCTATGATATTGGGCAGGTCGCTTCAACTCTTGAATGAGTTTTGTCATCTAATGAGGAAAAAGATGCTAATAGTGCATTCCTCCTATTGCTGTGAAATTAGATGAGATAATGTATGAGACAATGCCTAGTGAAGTGTTTAGCATAGTTCTGGCCTGTGCTGTTGTTATCATTCTTTTTTTTTTTTTTTTTTTAAGATTTTATTTGTTTATTTGACAGAGAGAAATCACAAGTACACTGAGAGGCAGGCAGAGAGAGAGAGAGAAGGAAGCAGGCTCCCTGCTGAGCAGAGAGCCCGATGCGGGACTGGATCCCAGGACCCTGAGATCATGACCTGAGCCGAAGGCAACGGCCCAACCCACTGAGCCACCCAGGCGCCCTGTTGTTATCATTCTTAAATTAATAAACCAATTTGGTGCCACTGACCGGGTCTGTTACGCAAATTTGATGTGACATGGTATTGACTTTTCTTTTGGAACCTTATTTAGTGTAGTTCTAGTTTCAGCCTAAAGAGCATGGGAATCTGGTTCATATTTCATTTTTTAGTGCCCAGATCATTTTGGGAAATGTTTCAATTATTTCTAACCTATTTCTTTCTGCTATCAAATACCTCAGTAAGATCTTCTAATTTTACTTTTAGGTGAATGGTATTCCTATAGGTACCCAAATGAATGTTTGTGCTTGGAGAGAGATTAGTAAAATAGAAATAGGTGTGTGAGCTAGTAATGGCATGGTTTGGATAGTGGTAACTTCTCTTGGTTCTCAGTTCCTAAAACATGAAGGTTTTTTATGTCTTAAATATAAACTGGTTAAGAGCTAACTTGTAGTTCAGGTTGAAGGAGCTAAACATAAGCTGTTCTCATTGTAACTTCTTTTTATCAGTAAGAATTTATCCTTTCTTTCCATAGAGTTTAAGAAGAAGATGTATGTAGTGGTCACACCCATCTGCAGTGTTCTGGGATAGCCCAATTTTAGCTGTTAACCTTCTGCATAAAGGCAGTTTACTAAGTGTATGTCTAAATGTAATTAAAAAATCATACTTTTATAATATTAACTCTAAACCTATTATTAAAAAACACAATTTTTAAAGCAATATCCCAATTTGATTGGAAAATGTACCTAACATAGTTATGCAGTTTAACAAAAGCAAGTGACATTTATTTTTATTTTTTTCAAATGGCATGGATAAGAGAAAGGAATTTTAAAAGGGCAGTTTTCGGAATATGTATTGTTTCTGACCCACTGCTCGAGTTGGCCAAAAGGTTTTGTTAAACTTTGATGTTATCAAAACTTGTTAGGCAGGTTATGGGTAATATTCAACTTTATAACTAGTGTTGGATATCTACATTAATACTAACTTTATGTACCACTATATGAGTGAGATTCTAAGTGCTGCCATTGAAGATAGCCTAATTATGAACCAAATGTAATAACAAGTAAATTACCTTTATGGAGATGTTTTTATGTGGACTTTCTCCTTTGCTTAGGATATGATGTCATGGATGTTTTCCAGTAGTGCAATTTCTTTATGTAACTATTAAAATAGTTCAGAGTGTGATCTAATAATTAAAGCCTTTGGCTTGGAAATCAAATTCTGGTCTTGCTTCTGCTACTCTCAGTGATCACATGGGCAGGATCTCATGGGCTGCTTCATTTATTCATGTGTACTTTATAATGAGAATAATAGCTGCCTATATATATCTCAGGATTGTAGTGGTAAGCAAACCTTGCTATTAAGAAGAGTCAGTTGCTACATAATATATTAGAACAGAGACACTAGGGGACTTATAGTAGGAAGACAGAACACATAGTATTCAAGGGGTTGTTTTGAGCAACTGGAAGAAACCTATAGGTGATCAGTTATAAGTCTAATCTAGTCAAGAATGAGGTGAGTGTTCTCAGCAGAAAGTAGGAAAAAGGTGTAAAGTGTTTAGGAAGTAGTGATGGGCCTTGATACAAAGTAATCAAAGTAATCAAAGTAATACAGGCCCCCTGCTTGAATTTTCTCTTTTGCCATACTTAGGTACACAGTTTTATCAGTGACCAAGTGGCTCATGAAATCTTGCAACTAGTTTATTATTCCTGTATCAGTCATACTGTAAGAAATGGGGGACATGTGCTATCTTGAAAAGCCAATGTAAAATATAATTTGGTCAGACTAACTGAAATTTCAGTGAAGGGAGATTTTGATTTTTTTTTTTTTTTTAGATTAATGTTTGGGGGCACCTGGGTGGCTTAGTGGGTTAAGCCTCTGCCTTTGGCTCAGGTCATTATCTCAGGGTACTGGGATCAAGTCCCACATTGGGCTTTCTGCTCAGTGGGGAGCCTGCTTCCTCCTCTCTCTCTCTCTGCCTGTCTCTCTGCAAGAGATCTCTCTTGTGATCTCTCTCTGTCAAATAAATAAATAAATTCTTTTTAAAAAGATTAATGTTTGCCTACCATTTAATTAAAAAGGGAAAGAAACCACAGTTTTAACCAAGTCTGATGAATATCAGGAGGTTATTGTATCAACAGCAATTTGTCTTCTGTGAAGTCTGTCAGATTCTTTTGGTGAAGATCTGATGCACCAAGGGAATCTCTTCTAACCTTGTAATTTGCTTGTGCTATGTTCTGTTCCATTGACCTGCTGGATAATAAACATGACCTGCTGGATAATAAACTCTTTGAAGTAGAGTGATTGCATTATCTGAGATTGTGTTTCTGTTTTCCTCAGTACAGACTAGTTCATTAGCCAATTAGTGATTAAAATGGTGAGACCTCAATGTTACTGTGTAGCTGTAGCTGTCCAACTGATTTATGTAGGCCATATTGGGGTATAGATACTATTGAACAGTTAAGGATTTCATCTACTCTCTAGACATGGAAACTCAAGACCCATTAAAAATATAGCAGAATTAAAATTCCATGGCCAAAGTTGTAAGAAAATCTTGACAAAATTGAGTCCCATTTGAGAGCATATTTTTTGCTTGCTAATAACTTAAAAAGTTATTAAATTTAAAGGCACTGAGCTATTCAATACTCATTACTGAAATTTGAAACTCAAGTGAGCCTCTAGAGCCTAAAGGCACTGATGTGGGCTTTTTTTTTACTTTACTTAAATTTAAAAAAAAATTTAATTTCAGTTAGCAAACGTACAGTAGTACATCATTAGTTTCAGATGTAGTGTTCAATGATTCATCAGTTGCATGTAACACCCAGTGCTCATCGGAAATAAATTACTTCTAATAAAAAGGGAGTCAAAAAGGAGAGTAGGGAAAAAGGAAACAAGGAAAATGAAGGAAATGAATATTGCTGGATGATCTGTTTTTGCCTCCTAAGAGGAGTTCAGAAGAGGATGAAGCTTCTTTGATAGAAAGGATGAGAGAATTAAAGATGTGCTTCCTAAAGGCCCGAGATTGCTTGCTGCTCAGTAAAGGGATTGTGGTGGAGATTCTGATTTTTCATTTGGAAAAATTTAAGGGTCACATTTATAGTGACTTAAAAAGTAAGGAATTTATCCTTTAGGGTGGTCAATTAATTCAAACTTTGTCTAAGATTTCCTAGGGGAAAAAGTCAGATTACTGAAAAAATGCTGTGTTAGTTACCCATATATCCTGTCTTTGGACTTTTCGTGATTAAGAATGAGCTATTGGGGTGGGAGTCGCCTGCATGGCTCAGTCAGTAAGCATCTGACTTGATCTCAGTCAGGTCCTGATCTCAGGGTTGTGAATTGAAGCCAGCCCCCTCTTTGGGCTCCACACTGGGCATGGAGCTTACTTAAAAAAAAAAAAACCAAAACTTTGTTGAGTATTTTGTAAGTCAAAGTTGTAGTAAAAGTTGACAAGTTTGACATTTTGAACTGTCAGATATAACAAATAATGAAATCTTACAGTTCATACAGGGGCTAGCCATAGGCATATTTCAATGAGTTATCTAAATATAATTCAGGAGAAGGTGTTTATGTAATATGACATACAGACATATTAATATTTATTATAATAAAGGGTGTGAATCATATCTGTGTATTCGTCTTATCTATGCAAAGTACTATTAGGCAAAATAAGAGAAACAGACTGTTATTCCATTTTAAAGAGGTTAGAATGGTTTACTTTGTAATTTCAACAGAACTTTAAAAAAAATTTGTTTTACCAAGATATGAAATAATTTCCATTTATTTTTACTAATGTATAAAAGTTTTTAGAGAATTCTTTTGTATTTATGGGATGCATAAAAAGTTAAGTGTGTGGACACTGGAAACCTACAGGTCTGAGTTTGAATTCCAGTTCTTTCACCTATAATTAAGATAAATCACCAACATTCACAGCTTCAGTTTCTTTATCTGAAAAGGACTGGGTCTTTATCGGTATATTCTCTTTGGCTCACATGTTGTGTGCCACACTTTTTTTTAAAAAAAGATATATCTTTTTTTAAAAAAAAGTGTGGCACACAACATGTGAGACAAATACCTGTGGAATAAACAAATGCCTACTATGTAACTCACATAAGCCAAAGAGAATATACCAATAAAGACCCAGTCCTAGAGCATACTAGCAGGGAGAAGGGCAGAGGGACCAGGAGAAACAAACTCACTTATGAGCAGGGAGCCTGACTCTGACTTGGGGCTGGATCCCAGGACCCTGGGGGATCATGACCTGAACCACAGGCAGATGCTTAACTGTGTGCCACACTCTTAAGCAGAGGAGATTCATGGAATCACACAAATAAATACAAAAATGAATCAGTTAAGTGTTATAAAGGAGAGGGATGGGTATTATGAGGGCTTATAAAAGAGTTTTGAATAGGAGAATATGAGGTAGCTTTTTAAAATGATGAGTTTAGCTATAGGTTAGAGTAAAAGATGGATTAAGGCTGGAAAAGGATGGATTTAGGGAAAGGAATTGAGAGGCAGGGCAGTGGGGTCAAGGGGAAAAGGGAGGGGAAAAATGAAACAAAATGGGACTGGAGAGGGAGACAAACCATAAGAAACTCTTAATCTTAGGAAACAAACTGAGGGTTGCTGGAGGGGAGGGGGATGGGAGATATGGGGTGGCTGGGTGATAGACATTGGGAGGGTATGTACTATGGTGAGTGCTGTGAATTGTGTAAGACTGATGATTCACAGACCTGTACCCCTGAAACAAATAATACGTCACATGTTAATAAATAAATAAAAATTTTTTAAGAAGGCTGTTGAATTAGTCCAAGTGAGATCATGGTAGTGAGACTAAAGAGGTAATGGTGGCGATGGAGAAAGGTGGATAGATCTGAGAATTCTGGGAGGTAAAATGAAAAGATTTTGGTGACATATTGGATGTCTGGAAGTTGGAGATAGTGAGGATAGTTCTGAAGGTTCTGACTTGTTTAATGGATTGTTGTTGATTCCTGCCAGTACTGAGCTGGGGAGCACTAGGAGAGAACCTGATCTGAGATAGGAAGAGGGGTCTGGAAGAGATAATTTTTTAAAAAAATTATTTTTTTGAGAGAGAGGGAGAGACAAACAGCAACAGAGAACAAGAGCGAGAAGAACAAGAGGAGAGGGAGAATGCAGGGCTTGATCCCAGGACTCTGGGATCATGACCTGAGCTGAAAACAAATGCTTAACTGATTGAGCCACCCAGGTGCCCCAGTTCTGGTTTATGTTTAAGGTGCCTTTGAGATTTTGAAGGGGAAATGTCAAGTCCTTGTGTGCATAAATGGGTCTAGAGCTCAGAGGAATGGTCTGACTTTTGAGAGGGAGTCACTGATGTATTAATGGTAATTGAAGTTATGAGGATTGGTGAAATCCCAAATGGGAGTTACAAAGTGAGGAGAGAAGGTTTAAGATGAAGTTTTGAGAAACACTAGACTTTCAGATTGTTGAAAAAAATGAAGAACATCAAGACTGAGAGGGAACACTAAAAGCTGGGAGAATATTCCTGGAAAGCCAAGTGAAGAGAGTGCCCCAAGGAGAGAGTGGTAACAATGTCTGCATTCTCTTGAAAGGTCCAGTAAGATAAAGTCTGAGAAGTGTCTATTGGATTTTGTTACAAAAAGGTCATTGATAATCTCATGTAAGAAAGCAATTTCCATATTGGAGTGCTCTGAAAAGTGGGTATTAGGTGAAAATATGGAAATTGCGGGTATTGGTATTTACTTTAAAATGTTGGGGGGATGTCTGGTTGTCTCAGTTAAGCATCTGCCTTCAGCTCTGGTCATGATCCCAGGATCCTGGGATCCAGCCCTGCCTCAGGCTTGCTCGGTGGGGAGCCTGCTTCTCCCTCTCCCTCTGCTCCCTTCCCGCTGCTTGTGCTCTCTTTCCCTCACTTTCTCTCTCTCTGACAAAATTTAAAAAAATAAAAATCTTAAAAAAAAATGTTGGACTGAGAAAGGAGAATATAGTAGAGAAAATTCCAAGCACAGGCCAGCAGAATCATTTCTGAGAAAGTGAGCAGATCAGTTAGGGCTATCAGCTGACATACTAATGGCCTAAAATAATAGGTTCTCATGGTTACTTATGATATACCAGATGGGGCAAGAATAATCTTGTCAGGTATAGGAATACATTTTATTAAAAAAAAAACAAAAAACAAAAAAACTCCCACGTATATGTGTGTTTTTACACCCAATATGGTACATTGAACTCATGATCAAGAATCGCATTCTGTATCTACTGAGCCAGCCATGAACCCCTAGGAATACCATTTGTATATCAATGGTCCTGTATAGGAATAGTTAAACTCCTCTTGAAGAACCCTCTTTGCTGAGAACAATAGATTACTTCATACCTTTGTTTTCCAAATAACCATTACCAAGTATGGTGGAGTTTGGGATGTGGAGCCTGGCAGACTTGGTTTCAGAAATCTGCTTTGCTATGTATTCTTCTTTTGGGTCACACAGATGGTTATTTCATCCTGCTGAGCTTCAGTTTCTTCCCTTGTGTGATGGAGAGAATTTGGTCTGTGTAATAGATTTGTTAGGAATAAGTGAGAATCTTTACAAATAAAGCACCTGGTACTTAACAAGCACTTAACAAACTAATGCCTGCCTGTCTTTTTTCTTCCCAGGTAGCTGATGTTCATTGTGTAGTTTCATCATTGTATGTTTGCCTTGAAGTAATAATTGGTGGGAATCCTTGCTTCTTCAGCTTATCTTCTGTGTAAAATAACTTGAGTAGTACAAACAAATATTTTTGGGAAAATGGATGTATGATTTGCTACTGCAATAATCATAACCATTAAAAAAGGAATTTTACCAACTTTTTTGGCTTGTGTGCCTTTAAAAAAAATGTGTGTGTGTGTGTGTACGTTAAAACTTACTAATTTCGATGTGCCACTTTGGTGACTTCCTACCAAAGTAAACATTTTTATGTTTTTCTTTTGAGACTCATCTTAGTATAATTTTATTTTAATTTTGAACCCTGGCCAGTTGGCATAATTTCAGAGTAGACGTGATGGATCCACATAAATACTTCTAAGGTTTATATTATACAATATATTTTTTATTGGGAGGGGTACATGAACTGTCAAATGCATTTGTGGTTTCAGGTCTGGATTTTATTTAGTAGGCTATTGAAAATTTTTGATTTGTAATTTTGACTCCTGAGTTATTTCCTACTCATATTTTGAGCACTGAGATAACTAATTTTGTACCAAAATGGTGGAATCAAATAATTCTGATTTCCTTTGTTACTAAAGCAATCTCCCGAAAGGTTTTTAAATCTGCCCCCAACCACCAGTTGGGTGCCTCTTAAGAGGCAGGTATGCATACATTTTTCTAGAAGATGACTGTTCTAGAAATTTTAAAAAGGTATCAGTTTGCCAGCTTTATTCAAGAAACAGTATAATAGTAAACACACAGTTATTTTGTTTTTTTAAGATTTTATTTTTTTATTTGACAGAGAGTGATCACAAGTAGGCAGAGAGGCAGGCAGAGAGAGAGGGGGGGAAGCAGACTCCCTACTGAGCAGACAGCCCAACTTGAGGCTCCATCCCAGGACCTTGGGATCATGACCTGAGCTGAAGGCAGATGCTTAACCGACTGAGCCACCCAGGTGCCCCTCACGGTTGTTATTCTTTGGAATATAGGCCTTCCCACTGTGTGGGAGAAGTTATCTCTTGACCAACTACAATAAGAGAGACTTTGTTGGTTAAGCAAAGCTTGTGGATGGGATTGCTGCAACTGGAAGACTCATTTTATATTTAGAGAAGTAGCTTAACTAGGTGTTCTCAACTGGATACATGACGCTTGGTTTTAAAAGCTTAAATAATACCTAGATAGAATAGGTCATAATTTCTTTAATGACTAAGTAAACTTTTCAAAGAGGAACCTCTTCAAAGAAGAATCTTTCCTTTGATTCACTATCCTAGGTTGTTTTCTGAAATTTGTTGGCCATTGACAAGCCTTTGAAGAAAGCTATCTAAAGTAATGTAGCTGATAATTTGATGAAAGCTTCTTGTGTATGTGTTGCTAGATCTTCCAAGTTTGGTACTTTTTCATTAGAGGCAATAGGCAGAGGGAAAAAATAGGGAATAAGTACCATTTAAGCTCTCTTAATGTGCTTTGTGTTATGTTAGGCACATTACTTGGCTCTTAGTTTACAACTGTTATGGAAGGTATATAAATAGTATTTTTTTGCATTCTCCATATGAGGAAATCCAGCTCAGATAGGTAAGTAATTTGCCCATGCTCCCTTAAGTTTAGTAACTGGCAGAATGCCAGAAGTAAACTCAAGTTAGGTGGGGAAGTCCCAACTCTATGCAGGACCTTACCGTGCCACATCAAAGGAAAGATGTCAGAAGTAGCTAAATAGAAGCTAGAGTAGCAAGTAGATGTTAGCTAGTTGGAAGGTGGGGTCATTGTGTAGAGTGTGGCAAGAGGTTTGAACAGATATGGGGAATAGAGAGTGTGAAATGAGGCTTAAATCAAGAGTGAAATTCACTCTTTTGACATACAGTTCTATGAACTTAGACAATTTATACTTTAGGGTCATGTAACTACTGTACAAGATACAGAACTGATCCGTTGCCCCAAATATATTCCCACATGCTGTTCTTTTGTAGTCACATCCTTCCTCATCCTATATCTCTGGCAACCACTGATTGGTTCTCTATCCTATAAAGTAATATAAATGAAATCAGGCAGTATGTAGCCTTTTGAGTCTGACTTCTTGACTTAGCATAATGCATTTCTAATTAGGCAACCACTAATGATGTAAATGTTACTGTACAATTTTGCTACAGTTTTTGACCTTGAACTCTCAAAATGCTTTTATCATTCCAAATTCCAGTCTCACATAAACAGAATTTTTTTTTTTGGCTGAGAAATGATTATAGTTACAGCTTCAAATATCAAAGAAGCCCAAAATAGATTGCTGATAAGTGCACAGAGGAGAAATTAAAATAGAAGAAAATTAGCCGTCTCTCCCACACCCTATTACGTCAGCCATCTCCTTGCCTTTTGTACATAGAAATCTGCAAGGAAAGTGTGCTACTGTGAACTTTGCCATCTTGAAAAAGAAAGGGAACAACTGTTACCATGAGAGGGTGGAAGGAATATATGTTCCTGGCCAGTTGGCACTGTGTGTCTTTTGGGCAGGGAACAACAGGTGACCAACTTCTTCCTTTCTATTTTTGTTGGTGTATGAATAAATAGGCTGTGTGTGTGTATGTGCATGCATGCATGTAGCAATCTGAGTCCATATTAAAATAACCTGCCATTTTAGTCCTGGATTTCTTTTTTCAAAAACATCTGTTTAAATATATACACAAATTTACTTTGTGTGTCTTGATGAACTAAGAAACTGCAAGGTTGAGTGCATTGTAGGTCATTATTGACAGAAAAGTACAAAAAGTAAAATCCTTCTTTGGTAAATGTCACTTATGAAACCTCCTTTTCTCCCTTTTGTCCCAACTTAAATACAAAATGAAAAAAACCCCAGCAAGATACTTAAGTACTTTTTATAGTAAAACCATAAGCCACAGAAATGTTGTGGTCAGTTCAAGCCGGTGACCAGAGTACAGGTGTTTGTGAAAGCCCAAGGTTGCTCTGTTTCTTGAACTCTTGCCCCGGATACTTCACGTACCATCTCTGTGAATCACACCCAAACACAGTGCTGTCGACCCCTCCTACCTGGTGCAGGGCTCTTTCCACTCTTCCACCTCTATCTTACACAAACTCATCCTTCTGCAGTACAGCTTTCACCAAGCCCTTTCTTGCTCAAGAGCCAGTGTTGGTTTTTTATTTTTTATTGAGACATATCCACGATATTTACCTGGGACAGAACATCCTCACAGTATAGTTTCACTTTGCCCTTTCAGATTTCTGTTATTTCTCAGTGCCTTACTTGAGTTGAATCATTGTGTGTGTGTGTGTGTGTGTGTGTGTGTGTGTGTGTGTTGTCTGGCAACAGTTTGAGCTCAGTGATCAATCTTTAATGCATTTCTAATTCCATTTCCCATTGCAGTTTTTGAGTGTGTTAGTCTCTTTATTCCATTACAGTTGTTTTGATGTTTTTCTCTCTATGAAAACCTCCATTTATCCTTTGGTCTCTGATTTTTTTTAGCAAATGATACTGTTTGCCACTTCAGTTTTTTAAAAAAGATTTATATTACAGAGGGATTATGAGCAAGAGGGACAGAGGAAGAGGGAGAGAGAGAATCTCAAGAAGATTCCATGATGAGCATGGAGCCTGATGCAGGATTTGATCTTAAGAGCCAAAACCTCGAGTCAGATGTTTAACCGATCATGCCACCCAGGTGCCCCTGTTTCCCACTTCATTTAGAAGGATTTAGAGTTAATAAGTACATGTTTGAAACCTGGATCTACCACATATTATCACAGCTGATAGCCAGTAATACACATCTGAGTTTTCCTTTCTCCAGCCCACAACCACCCTGCTGTGGACCTCTCTAAGATCCTCAACTGAAAGGTTGAAGCAGAACCCAGCTTTTCTAGCACCAGCTGGTGTCTGTTCTGAGTGGCCAGTGCTGGTGCAGCATTAGTTGTTAAATATTTTTAATTTCACCCTTATTATATCTATGACTTTAATTAAGTTACTTATCCTTTCTGAGTCATCCTCTCATCTTTAAAATGGGGATAATAATACCTGTTTTACAAGGTGACTTTGTGCATTCATTAAATACTTGTTGAGAGCCTGCCCTCTTTTAAGCACTGACTTAGGTGCTTGGGATAGATCAGGGAACAAAACAAAAAAATTCTTTTCTGATGCAGCTTCTATTCTAGTATTATGAGGATGAAGTGAAAGTTAATGTTAAATATTCAGTATGGTGCCATACGCACAGAGGTACGCACACTGTTTTAGTTCACTAGATTCTTTGCCACGCTTTTCCATCAGGGCCAAAGGGCAGGGGAAGCATGGGAACAGGGAAAAAGGGTGAAGTCGGTACTAGTAACTGGACGTGACTTCCCCAAAGAGGACTTGTGTCCTGACTACATTGCGTAGCAATACAAATGAAATAGGAAGCTTATAATTTTTTTTTTTTGTAAAAAATGCTAGCTAACCTGTTCTTGATGGTCTTGGTTGTCTACCTATGCTTTCATTTCCTCCATCTACTTTGGTTGTAGCTTTACATCGTTAAGGCCTTTCTCGCTTAATTGACTGAGCTGCCCAGGTGCCCTTATCACCTCTACACGCTCAGTCTTCACTCCTTAAATCTCATCAGTCTTTCTATTCTCACTCAGTTCAGGTGCTGTAGTCCTTCTATCAGTGACCTTTTGTCTATTCTTTTTCTGCTCAGCTTCCTTGTAAGTGGCATTTGTTAAGACCAAATGAACTCAGTGGGCTCATGGCCTCATTGGCCTGTGTTCAGATCCTAATCAATGATTCTACAACTATGTGGCCTTGGGCAGGTTTCTTCATCTTCAAAATGTTGTAATAATATCTACCTTTTCAAGTTATTGAGGGATTACAAAGCTGCAATACCTAGAATTCTGTCAGGATATAGGGTGAGAGTTAAGTAAAAAGTAGCTCCTGTTACTGGTAATTTTTAAAAAATGCCCCTTTATTTTCCCTGACATTATCTTTTCCTTCACGTTCTCATTCTATTTTCCTGAAAGTTCCATTCCTTATTAGTTGGCTTTGTCGACTTCGTGTTTTCTTTCCTAGATTATGGCCGTTGTCACTTTCTCTGAGTGATCTAAATAAAATCTCATGGCCTGTCCTCTTTATAATTGATCATTTCTGGTATTTATCTTTAGTCTTCATTCTCTCTTGAGTGTCAGATGTGTCTAGCTGTGTACTAGATGTGAAACATTTGTGTCAAATGAAGACGCATATTAATTAGGAGTGCACTGAATCTGTAAAGGAAACCATCTCTCTTACCTACAAACTTACTAGTTTAATTTGTTAAGTTGGAAAAAAAAATTTTTTTAAAGATTTTATTTATTTGACAGAGAGAGATCACAAGTAGGCATAGAGGCAGGCAGAGAGAGAGAGAGGAGGAAGCAGGCTCCCTGCTGAGCAGAGAGCCCGATGCGGGACTCAATCCCAGGACTCTGAAATCATGACCTGAGCCGAAGGCAGCGGCCCAACCTACTGAGCCACCCAGGCGCCCCAAGTTGGAAAGTTTTTGAGTGATTCTCTTTACTTTTGGACACCTAATGATCATTATAAAGGATGAGAAGAAAACTCTATTCAGAAATAACACATAATTCTTGTCAATAGGATGATTTCTCCAGTGATTCTGTAGAGAATATATAACACCTGTTTCCAAAGAAAGCAAGAAAAATACTATACACCCCCACAAATGTATTTTGTTCAAACTGAATTAGACACCAAATAAAGAACATTCCTTAAGTTTGGAATGAATGCAATTTTCTAAAAACTGCTCAGGTAGCACAAAATAGTAAAGAGCCAAAAAGTTTTTGTTTACTTTTAACCTAGGATTGCTAAAAGGGGAAAATGAAAGGGTTCATAGAAGCAAATTTCACAAATGTAACTGTAGACTTACTTGTTAGACTCAAGTATATTATATGTAGAAAAACGCACAAACATGGTTAAATTGACATATGCTGGACCTTTTTTTTCAAAGGGAGAATATTTCTTACATAAAGGTTTTATGCATTACCCTTTTTTGGTAAAACATGAGCTCCTAGAAGCAGTTCCCTCATTGTTTATTTTTGTTTTAAGTTTTGCTGAGGTTTCATGTTTCTCTTCTGTAGTTTACAGCAAAGTGTACTTAGACATCAGGATGTCTCAGTCAGCTCACACATAGTAGATTAAGATGTAGCCTAGCTCATCCAAAGCAATTCCACTTTCACCCGCAATCTGACCGAAGGAAGTCAGCTTTTGTCTATATGTGCAGATCAGCTTAGACTCATAGAATCATGGACTTGACTGAAAGGGACCTAAGAGATAATGTCATTCTTCTTTGTCTTTCATTGCTAAGGAAACTGAGACCCTAGTGGTTAGACTCCTTTCCTAAAAAAAGAGGTGGTATGATGTGGTGAAAATATAAGGAACTTTTTGTTAAAATGCTGGCTTCCCTCCTTACCACCTGTGTAATATTGATTATTTGTCCTACTCTATTCCCACAAGCTGTGTACTCTTGGGTGAGTTACTTAGTGTTTCTGAATTTCTGGTTAAGATTTAGCCCAGAGATATAGGTAGTACATTTTAATAATTTGCTCTATTTGTGTTTTTCTTTCATTTTCTTAAGCCTTTAACAAGAGTGATCATTTCATTAACCTGTAGAAACTCATTTAGTTTTATTGATCTGATTTTTGCTTCTTTTTCTACTTCATTAATATTTGATCCATATTCTTTTCACTTTCTTGAGATTTAAAAATAAGTTATTACATTGAATGCTTAATTCATCTTTTCTGATGTATAAACTTAAAGGTCTTCATTTTTATGGGTAGTATTTTAGCTCTATACTCTAAGCTTTGATTTATTTTACTTTCATTTCAAACTTTCGTGATGTTCATTTTAATTCTTCTTGACCTACAATTTAGTGACTTTTAAGTTTTCAAATCTACAGATTTTAGAGGATTGTCCTTTTTTCCCCCTTTCATGGAATTGTTGGAGACAATACATAGACAAATACTTGACAAATAGCAGGTACTGAACGAATGTTTTCTCTTTTCCTTCGAGAAATGAAATTCTGCTTTTTAAAAAAATGTTTTTTAAATTTATTTGACAGAGACACCGTGAGAGAGGGAACAGAAGCAGGGTAGTGGGAGAGTGAGAAGCAGGCTTCCCATTGAGCAGGGAGCCTGATGTGGGGCTGGATCCCAGGACCCTGGGATTATGACCTGAGCAGAAAGCAGACGCCCAATGACTGAACCTCCCAGGAGCCCCAAAATCCTGCTTTTGAAACTAGGACAGAAAACATAAAATTGTAATTAGCATAACTAATATTAAAAATGACTTTAGTTCTATAATATAACCAGATAAGGAGGCAATATATAGAGAGCAAAGAGAGATGATGGAAAAGGATACAAATGGGAGGAGCGGAGGTGGGAAGGAGAATTAGGGGAAGATGTAGGAATGTCAAGTTGAATTAATTCTTTTTTTTTTTTTTTTTGGACAGACAGAGATTACAAGTAGGCAGAGAGGCAGGCAGAGAGAGGAGGAAGCAGGCTCCCTGCTGAGCAGAGAGCCCGATGTGGGGCTCAATCCCAGGACCCTGGGATCATGACCTGAGCCAAAGGCAGAGGCTTTAACCCACTGAGCCACCCAGGCGCACCTAGATACAGAGTTTTGATTTATCTACTTAATATGTGATAGATAAGCATAGCTCTCAAAAATTATGAGAGCAGACATCCTCGAAGTAATTATTTCACTGTAAGTGTACTTGTTTCTGATCCTGTCAGTCAGGTTAAAAAGTGAAGGGATGATTTCTTTTTTTTTTTATTTATAAACATATATTTTTATCCCCAGGGGTACAGGTCTGTGAATCACCAGGTTTACACACTTCAGAGCACTCACCAAAGCACATACCCTCCCCAATGTCCATAATCCCACCCCCTTCTCCTAAACCCCCTCCCCCCAGCAACCCTCAGTTTGTTTTGTGAGCAACTGCACTACTGGGTATTTACCCTAAAGATACGAAATAGAAACCAAAAAAAAACAATAGAACAAATCAACGAAACTAGGAGCTGGTTCTTTGAAAGAATTAATAAAATTGATAAACCCCTGGCTGACTTATCAAAAAGAAAAGAGAAAGGCCCCAAATAAATAAAATCATGAATGAAAGAGGAGAGATCACAACTAACACCAAAGAAATACAAACAATTATAAGAACATACTATGAGCAACTCTAGGCCAACAAATTTACAATCTTGAAGAAATGGATGCATTCCTAGAGACATATAAACTACCACAACTGAACCAGGAAGAAATAGAAAGCCTGAACAGACCCATAACCAGTAAGGAGATTGAAACAGTCATTAAAAATCTCCAAACAAACAAAAGCTCAGGGCCAGACGGCTTCCCGGGGGAATTCTACCAAACATTTAAAGAAGAACTAATTCCTATTCTCCTGAAACTGTTCCAAAAAATAGAAATGGAAGGAAAATTGAAGGGATGATTTCTAATTGCTTTATTTTTTTGTTTTAAACAGGAGAGTAAAATAGGCTTTTGCTTTGTCCTGGATTCAAACAATGTATTTCCCGTAGATAGGACTTTTTCAGGTAGGTTGCATGTATAGCATTTCAGGAAACACAATGAAAAACTTCTTCATTGTGATAAAGTATTTTTTTAAATTTCAAAATTAATTATTTTGGCCTTTTGTTTTATTGTAAAATGCTCAAACATGGAAGTATATACAGTAGGAAATCAGTTTTCTTCCTGATTTGTATGAATACCATCTCTGGACATAACTGCTTAGAAGTTGGTGATTATATTCTAGGCATTCTGATGACAATTTAGATACAAACACATAATTTGTTTTATGTAAGTGAAATTATACTGAATATAGTGTTTGTATAGATTATTTTGATTACTTAACAATATATTGGAGATATTTCTATGTATATGATCCATACTTATTCATTAGGTTTTAAAATTTTTTCCAGATTTTATGGTAGTAAGTCATTTATAAGTACAGTTTTTAAAAATATATTTATTTATTTATTTATTTGAGAGCAAGCGAGTGCGAGGCAAAGGAAGAGGGAGAGAGAATCTTAAGCAGATTGCGCTGAGTGCAGAGCCTGATGCGGGGTTCGATCCCACAATCCTGAGATCAGGACCTGAACTGAAATCAAGAGTCAGACACATACCACCTAATCTCCCCAATATGTTTTTATATGAAGATAACATACACTTGTATGTGCCTTAGCATGATGGTAACCTATAATATTTGCTCAATACATGTTAGTTTTTATTCTTCTTCTTGGACATATGAGAAGGGCCGTGGAAGATGATTAATTGTTTTTTGAGTAGTGAAACCTATAAGGATTCACAGTCAAAATCCACAACCATAATATTAATCTTTTCACTATAAAGGAAACCTTTCTTCTAAGGATGTTTGTGTTTTGTGATTTGGGTTTATAAATTGCTGCAAAACCAGCAGGATGGCTATTTAAGAGTGTTGTGAGTTAGGCTGCTGATTATTTTAGGTATTTCTGGTAAGAGCAAATATTTTTTATTGGTGAATAAGATACCACATTATGGTTTATCCTTTTTACTGAGAGTGTACAGTATGTATGTACTATAGAGTTATACAGTATGTGATAACATTTTTATGTGGGAATCTTGAACAAAGTTCTTTGCTAACTCTGAAGATATTTAGAGGCAGGTGCTGAGACTGGAAATCCAATACTGCTGTTACTGGTAGGTAGGTTAATGTGTGCTTTGTGATTAACTTTCAGATCTGATTGTTTCTAGTGGTGATTAACTTTCAGATCTGATTGTTTCTAGTGGTTCTAGAGAAGAGGATAGGAAAAGATGGATCTGGAGCTGATTGTTAATTATTTGTAAAGTTCTGTCTTGAAGTATTAATGCTTTATACTTTCTGTCCTCTCTTTTTCACATCTGACCCTTGTGCTTTCTTGGCAGGGAAGTTGTGGGCCTCTGTTTTGGGGGAAGCAGTAAAGAGGATTGGTTTGGGGCCCCAACTTCTTTACTCCCTAAGGAAAGAGTAAGGGGTGCTGCCAGGAGAAGGGCTTCCACAATAGCCAAATCTGAAGCTTTCTGTGTACAGGCATTGCCCTCAGGATTCCAGGCATTTGTAGAACTATAAATTTCTTGTAGCAGTCAACTTGGGTATATCAGCCTGTTTATCTTTATTTGTCAACACTTTGCCTGCCTAGTGGAAAACATGCTTGAGAAATAGTTGTTAGAACATAGAATTGGAAGTGCTTCCCTAGCATGTTCTTGAACTTCAGATTGATAATCCGTTTTCTGTTTTTGTTTTTGGGTCTTTTCTTGATTTATTTGTTTAAATGTTTCTTCCCAAAAGACTCAAGTTACTTAAAACATTTGAAAACCTGAGTTTATGGTTACACAAAGGTTTTATGTGCCTCAGAGGCTTTTGCTCACTTGTTTATTCATTTGTTCATTTATTTATTCAACAAATATTCCTTAAAGTGCTTATTGTAAGCAGAATTGTGGGAGGAATGCTAACATTCATCTACTCAAAGGAAAAGTGGAAAATATATTCTGGAGAGATACCGAAGACTGAATGTATGTAGGTAGATTTGTGTAAAAGAAAGACACCTATCCATGTATATGTTTCAAGAGACATGGCCTAAAGTTCTCTCCTAAATATATTTAGAATCTGTTTCTTCTATTCCAGCTGTTGCTTCTCTCATAACCTTAGCATCTCTCATACACATACAAGAAATACACTATTTCTTGGCTCTGGACTTTCCCTCTATTCTAACTTTACACTGCCTTTTCCTTTATATGGCTCTTCTCAAGAGTTTTTCCCCCTGCTAAAGTACAGATTGGACTATATGTCTCCTTTACCCACAGAATAAAATTTAAAGTTCCTACTATATAGTTTTAGTACAGATTCTGTAAACAGTTCATTGATGAGGCTTTCCACAGTTATCCACTTTTATTTATTATCTATTCCATGGTGAGACCCTAACTGGTTTTACCTCGTTCTGATATGTGGCTCTGGATATATTCCATTTCCTTCTGTGGACTGGTTCTCATCATTGCCTACTCTGCCCTCAGTGCCAGGAGGCTGACCTTGCCCTTTGAGTTCTAGATGTGTTTGGACAATGGGAAACATTGGCAGGAGGCGAGTAGGGTTGCTGTGTTTTTTTTTTTTTGGCTTCTCCTGCCACTTCATGTGTTGTTTGCTTTCCCAGAGGTCACAGTTCTCATGAAGCTGTTCTCTTTGTACTTTTAAGGCTTAAGTGTGGCAGCTTCAGGAGGTTGCACTGTCCCTGGACTCTGACAGTCTTCCATATCTTGCAAATAGTCCTTTATTAAGTGGTCCTTAAATTACTCCATTTAAGGGTGCTGTTTCCTGCTGGGGTCCTGATTGCTGCATTGTCTCAATACTCTAAGCTTCACTTTTGCTTGTAATTATAGCTGTTACTTTCCTGCAGCACTATCTATCTCTTCTTTAAACATTTTTTGGTGAACTCTTATTCATTTGTCTCCCCTTCCAGTCTTTTTTCCTGGCACTGTGGTTGCAATATAATAGGAATTGAAATGTCTGAATGAATAAGAAGGGAGATTTTCAAGAGAATGGACATATGAATTTCCTTGGATGGCGTATTACTTACTTAGATGTCTGAAATAGGATCTTTTGAGAAAACATGGGGAGGTAGTATGTACTGAAGTCCATTTAATCACTTTAATAATGTCTAGATTTTTATTTTGTTCTTCTCATGAGGTAAATTTAGCACTTTTTAAAAATTGTTGCTTCAACTTATTTTTCTTTACGTTTCTGATGTGCTTTATTTTCTCAATCATGCCGTATTTAAATGGGTGCACTGTGCTTTTACTTGGCATCAGTTGTGAATTTGTTTTGAAACCGTTCAATATTATACCGGCTGGGATGATGACTGATCTCTCCATTCCTTTGGGGTGACATTGCCAACAGGGGACAAGATCCATTCTGTTCCAGTTTTGCATTGCTGTGTATGCACGTACAGCAACACAGAAAGCAGCTTCACTGGCTAATACAGCATTACTATATTTGTCATGGAAATTGGATATCTGTTTCTGGTGGCTTTGTGTTGCTGTTGCTTGCTGCATGCTTTGTTTTTGTTTTAAGATTTTATTTACTTGTCAGAGAGAGAGAGAGACATGCTCCTTAGCTGGAGTGCATGTGGACAAACTGGAGTGGCCGGCAGAGAGAGAAGCAGGCTTCCCGCGGGGCAGAGAGCGCATTGTGAGCCTCCATCCCAAGGGCCCTGGGATGGTGACTTAGCCAAAGGCAGATGCTTAACTGACTGAGCCATCCAGGCGTCCCTTACTGCATGCTTTGATCTTGGAGACGACTAAGAGCATTTCTGGCCATGAGAAACATCCCGAAGCTGAAGACAGGGTGGTGTAACTGCAGCAACTGGTTTGCTACAGCTTTGTGCCAATCCCCCCCGCCCCCCGTTTTTTTTTGTGCCAAGTCCCCTTGCAAAGAGACCTGAAAAACCTGGTGCTTCTACATACTAAAAATTGACATTAATTTCTCTTTAAAATGTGTTTGAGAGTAATTCCATTTATCCTTTTGGAATTTGGAATATTTTATAATACCATGTCTTTACGGATGTATGTACTATAATATGGGAGAGATTTCAATTATCACTTTATTGAAGGAGAATATAGAAAGCTTATCTATCTGTCAAGGTATTCATTTATTTATCTTCCTCTGTATATCTTAGAAGGCATGCACTAAGAGCAGACATACTATAGTTAACAAGTGTGTTTAGAAGACTGAAAGATGTTTAGCAAGAACTTTTAAAAAGCGACTTCTCATATGGAAATATTTCAATTAAGAAAAAAACTCCTAGAATTATGATTTGGGTCAAAATATTTCTATATCCTTTATATAATGATACACCTATTCCATGAAATGGTTTATTTCGAGAAGCATCTTCCTATAATACTTAGACACAGTACTCTCCATTACTATCCCCTAAAATTACTGTTGAAAATAATCTTTATAGCAGAGAATATTCCATTTCCTTTTTTTCCTTTTTTAAATTATTAACATTTAATGTATTATTTGTTTCAGGGGCACAGGTCTGTGATTCATTAGTCTTAGAAAATACATAGCACTTACCACAACACATACCTTCCCTAGTGTCCATCACCCAGCTTCCCCATTCCATTGCTTTTTAAAATAGAGGTGTTTGTTTATTCTTGAGGGGGAGGTTAGATTTGCCTGTGTGTGTGTGTGTGTGTGTGTGTGTGTGTGTGTGTTTATCCATCCTAGTCTTTTTGGGCTGCTGTGACATGGTATACACTGGGTGGCTTAAACATTAGAAGTTTATCTTTTCACAGTTCTGGAGGCTAGAATTCTGATATCGGGATGCCAGCATGCTTGGGTTCAGGTGAAGACCCTCTTCCTGGCCTATAGATGGCTGCATTTTCCTGTGTCCTGTCATGCCCTTTCCTTGGTGCATGTACATGGAGGGAGAGAGAGATCTCTTTATTTTCCTCTTCTTATGAGACCAGTCTTATTGGATTAAGTTAATAGATTTATGACCTCATTTAACCCTAATTACCTACTAAAAGACCTGCCTCCAAATATGAAAAAATTGGAGGTTAGAGCTCCAAAATAAGAATTCTGGGGGCCACAGAATTCAGTTCATAGGGTTGTACGTGTGTGTGTGTGTGTGTGTGTAATATATGAGTAATAAAGGAAATAATTGTAATATATTTAACTAGAAGAAAGTATTCATGCTTAGACAATGACAACCCAGTATTGAAGTTCATTATTGAAGTTTCTTCATAAAGATATTGCTCTGTTAGTGGAGGTGGCATAATATTATAATAAAAGGGTGGTTATCCAAAGATCCCTTTTCCCTCAGACCTCAGAGACTACCCAGTTCTCACTCTCCTTGATGTCTTAGTATTTGCATCCTACCTTTGCCCAGATACTGACTTGTTACTCTAAGCTACTTCTCTTGGCTTTTGTATCACAACATTGCCCTACTTCTCTATTGTTCATTCTTTTGCAAGAATGGCCATTGTGTGCTGCTGAACAAAATGGACACAACCGGGGCACCTGGGTGGCTCAGTGGGTTAAAGCCTCTGCCTTCAGCTCAGGTCATGATCTCAGGGTCCTGGGATCGAGCCCTGCATCGGGCTCTCTGCTCAGCGGGGAGCTTGCTTCCTCCTCTCTCTCTGCCTGCCTCTCTGCCTACTTGTGATGTGTCTGTCAAATAAATAAATAAAATCTTATTTAAAAAAAATGGACACAACTTCTGCCCTCTAGAGCAAGTAGTCATCCTCTTTTCCTTTTTTTCCTACAGTCTGTCCATGATTTCATTATGGATATTTAGTCATTAGCTGATTGTTTTATCTCTGTTAGTTTTGATTTTAGGCTGTTTCTGATCTGTTGCATTCCCCTGGCTTAAGTTACCACCTCTAATGCCAGTATCTTGGGTATCTCTTTCTATTTCTGATTGTTTCCCATTATAGCCATTTAATGTATTTTTATTCAGAGCCCACTGTGTGTGTGTGCGCCTGGTGTAAGGAATATGAGAATGATAGTCTTTGCCTTCAAGTTGGTAATAGAATGTCATAGGCAATATGAAATATAGTGTGATAGATGTGTGTATAATTTGCCATTGGACCAATACACAGGGCGTGCCTGCCTTGGACTGAAGGGGAAATGAGAGGGCAGGTATCCCCAGTAGAAGGCTGAATGTAAATAAAGCCACCTGAGGTTTTGAAAACATAACATGGAAAGGCAATAGCAAATGATTCGGTGTGATTGGAATCTTAAAGGCTGCATGGAGAAGAGTCACAGATGAGGCTGAGCATTTAAGAAGTTACCAGATCACCCCAAAGGCAATATTCTCAATACGAAACTAATTTTCTTCCAACATAAACCATGTCCCGCTCACACCTTCACATTTCTGTCAGTGGGCCCACCATTCTCTTTCTTGCCAAACCCTGAAGCGTCCTCTTCAGGTCTACGTCCGCACTTGTAGTTAGGCATGAAGTTAAATCATTTCTATATTCAGAACACTCCTCTGTGCATTCTCTTCTGTTTTCACTATTAACACATTACTTACCAGCTAATTACTGGATTATTTCAAGGCTATATGAAATGGTCTCCTTTCTACTGTTTGTTAGTTTTTTTTTTAATTTCTAGCATCCCCTATTTTACCCTGTTGCTGATCATGACTGAGCTAAGAGGGCAGTGATATTTTATTTCCTACAGGAAAAGTCCTTTTTTAGGCCAGTATTGTAAATATGTAATTCTTTTTACTAAATGTGAAAATTTCAAGCTCTCTTCTTCCCATTAAAAACCATAGAATTGGGTGCCTGGGTGGCTCAGTCGTTAAGCATCTGCCTTCAGCTCAGGTCATGATCCCAGGGTCCTGGGATTGAGCCCTACATCAGGCTTCCTGCTCAGCGGGAAACCTGCTTCTCCCTCTCCCACCTTCCTTGCTTGTGTTCCCTCTTTGGCTGTCTCTCAATGTCAAATAAATAAAATCTTAAAACAAAAAAAGCAAAAAACAAAAACCACAGAATTGAAGAATTAAGAGTTATCCATAGCAAAGAACATTTTGTTCCATTAACTTTGAGTTTTCATTATGAACATAATATGTATTTTATTTTATTTTATTTTATTTATTTTTTAGAGAGAGAGAGAGATCACAAGCAGGCAGAGAGGCAGGCAGAGAGAAGGGGAAGCAGGCTCACTGCTGAGCAGAGAGCCCGATGCGGGGCTCCATCCCAGGACCCTGAGATCATGACCTGAGCCGAAGGCAGAGGCTTAACCCACTGAGCCACCCAGGCGCCCCATGAACATAATATGTATTTTATACTGAACAAGCTTTTCAAATCATTAGTCTCCCACCTCCCAACTTCTTATCACAGTTCTCATATTTTAATTTATCCAGATCACTTGCCTCCATGGGAGGCCACATATACAATGACAGTAGAAACAGCCTGTACTGGAATCCTGGTTTTACTCCTTACGTTTTAGCAAGGGCCCACATTTGTCTAAGCCTCATAATAACTTATGTGAAAAATGGGAGAAGTGGTATTACCTGCAGGGTTATAAGTAAGAATGGAGTTAATCTGTGTAGCCCAGTGCCTGGCATGTGTGAGCATGCAGTACAGGTTGGCACTAAAATGTTACATACCTTGAAAACCCCTTGCTCATTCCCTCTGTGCTCTTGTTAGTGCGACCTCATGCTGACCTTGCTTTTTTGTACCACTAAATGCTCTCCCTGAGCCCCTCCCTATTGCCTGTGGTTTACCTGCTATGACAGGTTCAACTCAGTTGCCTTTTTAAAAATAGTCTTTTCTAATTACTCTAGTTCATGTTGACCTCTGAGTTCCTATAGGACCTTTTATATCATTTTAGAAATTAGACACACTTAATGTCTTTTTTATGGTATTTCTTTATAAATTTACATAGTATAAAATTGACTTATTTTGATGTACATTCTGTGAGTTTTGACAAATGCTTAGAGTTATGGGTAACCGTCACAGTCGAGATACAGAACAATTTCATCACCCCTCCCCCTCCATAGCTATCTTGGTATTAAATTTTAAGCAATTTCCTCCAATATACATTCTGTTTCTACACTTAAGATTTAGGCTCTTGAACCTAGTGTCAGTTTTATACTAGTTTTTCTCCCTTTGTGTGGCCTAACCTAGTGCTGAACATATAATAAGTAGAGGTGAGAGTGTTTGAATTGTATAAAACAAAGCATAAAAACATAGTAAATTTCAACATATTACAAGGCTTCTCATTTAAGTTATTTAACTTCTCTTTGGTCTTTCACTTTACTTGGGTGAAAAATTTGAAATGGATATTATTCCTGTATTATTGGCTCAAGTGATTTCAAGTCTTGCAGGGCTAATCATTTTAAATATATCTTTGGGGAAAAAAGGCTAGTTTCTTTCTGTTTTTATTATCAAATACACTTATGGTTTCTATTTTTTCCTAACCCTATTAATTTGCTTTTTAATGTGAAACAAAGGTTTCTATCCCCCCACCCTGAGGATTTTTGGCTGTTATGATATTATTGATAACTAAATATATTTATAGTTTTCCATTTTTTTCTTAAACATATTAAAGATATCAATCAATTTGATTAAAAATAAACTAGTTACAAAATGTAAAATAGAAAGCCTCCTGTTTTTTCAGCTTTATTGTTCTATGGGCCAATTTTGCTCCCTTCTCTGGTTATTTCTTTTATTGATTGTCTTTAAAATCAGAGGTCAACGCAAGCAAGAGAATCTATACTTGATAAGTGTGGGGCTGATATGGACAAGCTAATGCTGCATGGTTTCCTTTATCTCTACTCTTGGGTATTTTGGAGTATTGATCCTTTTCAGAAAGGACCAAATATGGTTAAAATTTGCATCCCATTCAGTAGAGTTTACTTCATAATGAAGTGAATTGAATTTAACCATGTGTATCTTTTTTCCCTTCCCCAACAGCTTCCATGCCTATGGCTGTTCTAAATTTGGGCCAAATAAGTCCATTTCAGAGAGGCTTTTTCTGTAAAGACAACAGCATCCAGTATCCGTACCATGACAGTACCGTCACAACCACTGTCCTCTCCGTAGTGGGGCTTGGTTTACCCATTTCCTCTGTAAGTAAATAAATAAGTAGGTAGTGATGCGTTTATTGTGCTGGAGGATGGATGAAGTGATGGATTTGGGGTGGAAGTAAATCTGTAGTACTGTCTTCACCAGTGTTGATGTGGTGAATGACTGGGGAATATACCCACTGTTTTCATCTAGGGACAGTGTTACTTCAGTTAAAGGGGAATGTTACCCAAAATAACTTGAAGTCCTCATGAAGAACTATAGAATGAATAATTTACAATGGAAGTGTTCATTTAAGTCATTTGGACCAATATTTTTCTGTATGTAAGTGAAGAAAGTTAGGCCCAGACACTTGGTCATGCTATTTTATGGCAGAGCGGAAACTAAGATTATGCTTATTTTATCGTATTTAAATGAGTATTGAAACCATAAGAAAGGAGATAGATTTATTCATTAAAATTGAGAAGACAACTCAGCAGAAAGAATATAAATACATATGCAAAATAAAATCCTCAGTATACATCAAAATTTACTATTTTCTAAGTTGTGCTGATCTTTAGATAATTCATCTGTCTACAGGATAATATTTGTTTTCATTTTTTTAAATAACTGGAAACTTTCCTTCTAGGTTAAGTTTCACAAATTAGGTTTAAGATTGGTCCTTGAGATTTTGTGATTACTTTCTTTATCCTTGCCTGTGATTACTGAATCCTACGCTATCCTGTTTCTCTCTCTCTCTTTTTTTTTTATCCTGTTTCTCTTTATGTGAGTTGGAAATAGAAGAGAAGGAGCAAAGATTTACCTCCTTGACTGTCTTGGGATTGCATCCAGTGATGATGCTATATTTCTCCTTTGACCAGTTATCTTTTCGCAGTTGGTTTTGCTAAATAGTTGACTTAAAAGTTTTTGTTGTAGCAGACACAGCAGCCTTATTTCCATAATAGGACAGGCTGGTTTTTCTTTGTTTATTTTGCCCTGATATGGCTAAGAATAATAACCTAACTAGTTCTTTAGTTTTCCATTTCATATCTGAGTTCTTTTTTTCTTTTTGGCTAGCAGGTTGTTTTGTTTTGTTTGTTTGTTTGTTTCTGGATGGTGTTTAGCACTATATTAAGGTAAAGGGGGCTGGGTTTTGTGATATATCAAGATAGAATAACATTTCCATATATTTTCTACATATTTTAATTTTGATCATAACTACTTTTATAACATTAAAAAGGAGAAAAATCTGGGATTTCGTTTATGGAGGTAATTACTTTTTCCCTAAAAAGTAAATTCTACTATAACTGGTAACTTTTGCTTTAGCCTTCAGACTGATGAAACAGTGTATAGCAAAGCATATAGTACTGACACTTAGATGAAAATAGACTGTACTGTCTTACTGTAACTCTGCTTGTATGAAGTGCAGGGTGTTATTTTGTAGCCGTTATTTTGAGCAGCTATCACCAGGTAAGGTTTTTAAAAACCAACCCTTCTCTTTGAGGAGTCAATTCCTTGAAGATCAGGAAGTTACTTCTAGTTATTTGACTTGGTACATTTCATCTTTTTCTAAAAAAAAAAAAAAAAAAAAAGTTTAGTTATAAAAATAATAGATACTCATTTTTGGGGCACCTGGGTGGCTCAGTGGGTTAAGCCTCTGCTTTCAGCTTGGGTCATGATCTCAGGGTCCTGGGATCGAGCCCTGCATCTGGCTCTCTGCTCAGTGGGGAGCCTGCTTCCCCCCACCTGCCCCCCGCCAACTCTCTGCCTGCCTCTCTGCCTACTTGTGATCTCTATCTGTCAAATAAAATAAATAAAATCTTAAAAATAAAAGATACACATTTCTGAATTTAAGAAAATCTGTTAAAAAAGAAAAAGAAATCACCTGTAGTTGTACTGCCTGAAGACAGTTCATATTTTGGTGTTGCTTCCTTTAGTTGGACAGTCTTATAGATCATTATGAGCACTTTGAAAATTCAGTTTTATTCCTTTATTTAGTTTTTACTAAGTTTTTGTTCCTTTAGTTTTTACTAATTTTTAAATTTTTTTACTAATTTTTATAACAAATGTTTTTGCATTATTAATAAATATGAAGATGCATTTAACAGCCATAAAGCTAAATTTTTTTTAAAAATGGCAGGAAGTAGTAGTATTTGGCCAGTTTCTGGGCCTTAAATGTGCTGATAGCTTGTGGAGTATTATTAAGGGTATTCTTGCAAATTCCTAGGGTAAATTTGTTTTTTGTTTTAATAATTTACATAACATTAGATGTAGAAGACAATTTTACTTTTCTGTAAGGTGATTTATATTTGATGTAACTTAATATACACAGATACTTTATAATTTGAAAAGTAAGATTTTGGATGATAAAACATTTTTTAATTAGAGGAAGAGTGAAAGGAGGGAGCAGAGGGAGCGGGAGAGGGAGAGAGAATCTCAAGCAGACTCCACGCCCAGCTAGAAGTCCAAACTGGGGTTCTATCCCAAATCCCAAGATCATGGACCTGAGCTTATACCGAGTTGGATGCCCACCAACTGAGCTACCCAGGTGCCCCAGATGATAAAACAATTTTAAGGCCAAAACTTTTTTTTTTTTTTTAACAATCTAGCATCTTTTTTAAAAAGTACATTCATCAGCTAATCAAAAAGATGAAAAATTCAGAAAACTGTATATATAGTTTTAAAAATATATATAAATATAAAACATATATATAATTTATAAAGATATATAATATGAATATAATTATATTATATATATATATATAAAGACTGTTTTGAGGATTAAGGTTCTTTATGAGTTTTAAGGATCCACTTTTTTTTTTTTTTAATCTTTTTTTCTTTCTTATTTATTTATTTATTTATTTGACAGAGAGAGATCACAAGTAGGCAAAGGCAGGCAGAGAGAGAGAGAGGAGGAAGCAGGCTCCCCGCTGAGCAGAGAGCCCGATGCGGGACTCGATCCCAGGACCCTGAGATCATGACCTGAGCCGAAGGCAGCGGCTTAACCCACTGAGCCACCCAGACGCCTAAGGATCCACTTTTTGACATCAGTTTTCTTCCTTTCCCTTTTGACTTCATGTGTCTTCTCCCTCCTTATCTTTTATATTCACTTTTATTAATTTTTAAATTTCTAGAAAAAGGTAAAATCTTGAATTTGTATGCAAACTCTGAGAGTAATGATAGTAAAAGTAAGGTAAGTATTAAATCCCAAATTCCTCTGTTGAAATGAATAAGTACACTTTTTCTAAAGTTTAAAGTATATACAGTTTGGGAATAGAAAACTGTTATCTGTTTTTAATGGAATATTTTTCACTAATTTGAGTAGTGGCTGTGAGTAGTTGCCTTTTTTTTAGGTTTTGTTAGTGACTGTGAGTATTTGCTTTTTTTAGGTCTTTAATGCTCTATGTTACTACCTTGTAGTACAAATGTTTAGCCTAAAATAATTGACCATTAACCTAATAAAGACTATTTTCTTTGGCCAACTTATAAAGCTCCTTAAAGGACATTGTATTATTCATAGTGACATAAACTGCATCATGACAAACTATGGGTGAGTTTGGATACATTTGAAAAAGGCTTAAACTGTTCATATTGTATATACATACTCTTACACGTTAGAGAAAAACAGATGAAGGCTCCAAAGTTAAATGGACAAAGAGCATAAGCAAAAAGTTGTCTGTGGAAGAAAAAAATTGCCAAAAAATATTTTTAAAAAGGGTCAGTTTCTTAAAAAGTTCATTTTAAAGCAACGCTGAGAAAATGGTTTGGCCTCTTATGTTGGCAAAGGGAAAAGGTCTGCTTACATTATCAAGTATAGAAAACAAGCGTAGGGCACTTGGGTGACTCAGTTAGTTATGTGTTTGCCTGCAGCTCAGGTCATGATCACAAGGTCCTGGAATGGAGTCCTACATCAGGCTCCCCTCTCGGTGGGGAGTCTGCTTCTCCCTCTGCCCCCCCCCCCCACCCCGGCCCCCCCACTCTCTTTCTCTCTCTCTCTCTCTCTCACAAAAATAAATAAAATTTTAAAATCTAAAAAAAATAGAAAACAAGCATATTCATATACAAAGCTAGCAGGAGTATAAATGTGTGTTAAGAAGAATGTATCATTAGACCTAGAAATTATACTTTAAATAGTTTACCTAAGGAAATAGTACCAATTTCATGCAGAAAATTAGTTAGAATATTTATTACAGCATCATTTTTTATAGTAGAAAATTGGAAATAAATTTATAATAATTATATAATAAATAAATTAGTTCAGGCTTAGGGACTGTTTGTGTCCCATACCCCAGTGATAAAATATTGAGATATCCATTTTTTTTTTTAATTTTTGATACTTATTGACCTGGTAAGATCTCTTTTAATATATTAAGTGGGGGGGCGCCTGGGTGGCTCAGTGGGTTAAGCCGCTGCCTTCGGCTCGGGTCATGATCTCAGGGTCCTGGGATCGAGCCCCACATTGGGCTCTCTGCTCAGCAAGGAGCCTGCTTCCTCCTCTCCCTCTGCCTGCCTCTCTGCCTGCTTGTCATCTCTCTCCCTGTCAAATAAATAAAAAATTAAAAAAATATATATATATATTAAGTGGGAAGGGGAAGGAAAAGAGAAATAATGGTTTTCTCTGATCACTACTATGGTATTACCTTCATTTTATTTCTTCATTTCCATTTTATTTCTTCCTGTGTACACATACTGTTTTGTACAAGGAAGGCTATTTTTAAATTTTAAAGCCCAGTAGAAATTACCCCATTTTCATTTTGATAAACATGAAGTTTAACTGTGTAAACTGTATACCCATTTTCATATAGTTGTTCCAAAAGCTGAACTGTTCTGTGTGTGGGTTTAATTTTGTTTGTCTCCAAGAAAGTTCCAAAAGAAAAGATATAAATAATGATATTTTGAAGATGCACAATAAATCAAAGTAAAAACTCCACTTCTTGTTCTTGCTGGGTTGGCTTTGGTCTTACGTGGACCTGCTGATAATCCTTTATCTGTCTCCTCAAAGAGAGAAATTTTGTCTTGTATGTAACAGTATACTAGAATCTAGTTCTGATGCTAACCACCCAGAACTGGCATCAGATTCCACCATTAGTTTAAGGTCATGGTTTCCAAAAAGACTGCCCTCACTTTCGTTGTCAGCTGTAAGTTTGAGGGTCCCCGGGTCACCCATACTTCTGACCAATTGGCTACAAACCCAGGGGATTTCCATGACCTCCTACCCCTACAAGACTGCCCTCATTTCAGATGGCAGCCATAAGATTGGGGGTTCCCAGGCCACTTGTACTTCTGATAAGCCTACTATGAATTTGGAGGTTCCCATGACTCTCTCAGGTTTAATAATTCACTAGAATGACTCAGAACTCAGGAAAGTGCTTTTTTTTTTCTTTTTAAAGATTTTATTTATTATTTGACAGATCACAAGCATGCAGAGAGAGAGGCGGGGGGAAGCAGGCTCCCCACTGAGCAGAGAGTCCGAGGCGGAGCTTGATGGGGCTTGATCCCAGGACCCTGAGACCATGACCTGATCCGAAGGCAGAGGCTTAACCCACTGAGCCACCCAGGTTCCCCTGTGCATTATTTTCAATTAAAGCGGTTTTTTGTTTTGGTTCTTTTTTTGGTTTTGTTAAGTAGGCTCTATGTTCAGCATGGAGCCCAATGTGGGCTTGAACTCATGACCCTGAGGTTGAGACCTGAGCTGAGATCAAGAGTCAGACACTCCACTGACTGAGCTACCCAGGCTCCCCTATTAGAGGTTTTTTTTTTTTTTTTTTTTTTTTTTTATATAAAGGATCCAAATCAATAGTGAAGATACACTTAAAGTGAAATGTGGAAGTTGGGAGGAGCCTGAATGCAGAACTTATGTACTTATGTGCCTTCTCCTAGTGGAGTCAAGGCTTATCATCATCCCAGAACTCTGGTGTATTCACAAAGCTTCAAGTGTCAGGTGTTTTTATTGGGGTTTCACTTATTTCATGTTTGACTAAGTATGATTGAACCATTGGCCATCTGATTGAACCTCAATTTCCAGGCCCCTTTCCCTCCCTGGGGCTCCAAGCCCCATCCCTCTGATCACATGGCTGATCTTCATAGCACTCATACCCATCCTGAGTCATCTTGTTAGCATAAACTCAGGTGTGATTTAACAGATTCATGAACAACAAAGGTATTCCTGTTACTCAGGAAATACTAAGAATTTAGTCTCTTTGGCTCACAGGAGCCAAAACAAAGGCCAGTCAAATTCTTTGTTAAAAATCTTTAAAAATTTTTTAAAATTAAAAAAAATTTTAAATAAAAAGATAAAAATCTTTTTATCTTTAACACTATAAACTTGGTGCCTTGAACACAATTCAGTGCTCAGATGTTGGTTGATAGGAGTAATTTTAAGAAAAAGTTTTAGTTTTTCCCCTTCTTTCAATCTACCAACTGAAGTTTACTGAGAAATTCGTAATCCCTTATAAGGTTTCTTTTATTAAAGAAAACATGATGCTGACACTTGTTAAAATGGTGAGGAAGACTTTATTCAAGATTATTGCAATAGGAGCAAGAGATGGAACTCAGCTCTGAATAAAGCAGGGATAAATGGAGATTTATAGCCAAGGAGCAGGGTGTGGAGGTCAGGAGATATAAAATCACTAAGAGAAGGCATCAACAGTAGCAGGGTTCTTGCAAAACTGACCTAATAGGATTCTTCTTCAGGGTATACCAGGACTTAGACATTAAAAGTTGGGACTAAGGAACTTGACCAAGTATCAAGTGTGATCAGATATTAACAGTTGGGTGATTTTTTTTTTTTTTTTTAAGATTTTATTTACTTATTTGGCAGAGATCACAAGTAGGCAGAAAGTCAGGCAGAGAGAGGGAAAGTAAGCAGGCTCCTGTTGAGCAAAGAGCCCAATGCGGGGCTGGATCCCAGGACCCTGAGATCATAACCTGAGCCAAAGGCAGAGGCTTAATCCACTGAGCCAACCAGGCGCCCCAACAATTGGGGGATTCTTGCTAAGGCTGGGCTGTGGAGGCCCAGCAAGGACAGAAAAGACACAAAAGGCCAAGGTCAAAGCCTTCTTAAGAACAGAGTGTAGCAGGGCACCTGGGTGGCTCAGCGGGTTGGGGCCTCTGCCTTCAGCTCGGGTTGTGATCCCGGGGTGCTGGGATCGAGCCCCCTGTCGGGCTCTCTGCTCAGCGGGGAGCCTGCTTCCACCCCTCTCTTTCTCTGCCTGCCTCTCTGCCTAATTGTGGTCTCTGCCTGTCAAATAACTAACTAAAAAAAAAAAAAGAATAGCGTGTAGGGGCACCTGGGTGGCTCAGTGGGTTAAAGCCTCTGCCTTCAGCTCAGGTCATGATCTCAGGGTCCTGGGATCGAGCCCCGCATCTGGCTCTCTGCTCAGTGGGGAGCCTGCTTCCCTTCCTCTCTCTCTGCCTGCCTCTCTGCCTACTTGTGATCTCTGTCAAATAAATAAATAAAATCTTTAAAAAATTTTAAAAAGGAACAGAGTTTAGAGGAAGCTTACTAAAATTTGGTTTAAAATTTGGTTAAGGAGAGAGTCTTCGTCATGATCTACTGTTGCTAATGACAAACTTCATCCTAAGTATCTATTGTATTTTAAGTTGTTAACTCATGATAGAACATTTATATAAACTTATGCTAATATACAAAAAATCTTTGAGTTTATTTTAATATTGTGGTATTTGAATACCTGTTATGTTTTACTTGTTTAAGTGTTTGTCTATTAGAATTCCCTTACTCTGGGATGTGGTGTATTCCAGTTTTTGGTTTTAGTAAAGTCATTCTAGGTTATTATTACAAAAAACAGAAATGTCAATAGCCTCCTAAGCCACAATTTAAAATAATGTACTTTGGATTATCCTTTCGTTGGTCGCGTGGCTAAATGTAACCAAAAAATGCTTGGCTTTTGTATAGCATTCAGCGCAAGTATTTTTATAGGATGGTTATTCCTAAGATTTTTGCTACAACTGTTATTAGTGGACTATATTAAGTAGATAGTATTTAGAATTTTAAGGGATAAAACACAACTTAGAAGACATTTTTTTCTGTTTTTGCTATTGTGATTACTTTCTATTTTATTTTTTTTTCTTTTAGTTCTTTTATTCCCTTTATTAAGGGCTGAGGAAAAAGATAATATGGAATAACTTTTTTGGGTTGAATTGTTATAGAAAACTACATGTGCCAAGTTTGGGATTTGATAATGTTTGAGAAGATAAGGGAGATCATTTACTGTGTATATATGGATTTTCTGAAGTTTTTTATTTTTGGCACATGGTTTGAAAAATCCTGTTTCTTTAGGGTGAATTAAAGAAGACAAATGAGGCTTTTTTTTTTTTTTTTTTTGAATAGCTACTTAGGTGATAATAAGAAATTGCTAATCATGAAGACAGAATGGATGGGTTAGTATATTTTTATAAGCTGTAAGGTAATATATAAGTAAAATATGTTTATGGTCAGAGTGTCCATAAATGCCCTCCACTGTCGGAAGCCATTGGCGTTTGTTGGCTTTTAAGGCATGGCAAGTCTCTCTTGATACCTCTCTTCTACTAGTCCAGGAAACTGGTATCAAAACAGTGTGTTGCTCCACTTGCCATGTTAACATTGGTGCTGTGGCTTCCTTTTTCCAGATTCACCCCAAGAGACGCAAGACAACAAGGTTTACTAGGGTAGGCATGATCTCCTCTCTTTTGCTCCATTGTGTTCATAGCACCAAACACCATGCTTGGTATGTCATAATGGTTTAAAAATATAGTTATAAGGACACCTATGGTGGCTCAAGTGGTTAAGTGTCTGTTGATTTCAGCTAAGGTCGTGATCTCAGGGTTCTGGGATGGAGTCCTTTGGCAGGCTCCCCGCTCAGCAGGAGGTTTGCTTGTCTCCCTTACTCTGTGCCCTTACCCCCACTCCCCTACGCCTTCACCCCTGCTCACTTGGATGCTCTTTCTCTAAAATAAATAAATAGATCTTTAAAAATATAGGTAGAAAAAAATTAATGAAAAACGACTACATGTGAAATGGGAAAGATTGTTGTTTATGTTTAATAATAATCATCACCATGAAAATAAACCATAACTTTTTGGAATATACTGTATTTCCAGGTCATCTTTAATCTGAGGTACCTCATTAAAACAGCTTCTCAAGAGAAAAATGGGATACTATTATATTGAATATATATCCTAATTATAAATATCTTAAAATATGCGGGAAATAGCCATTTGAATTAAAGATAAGTAGTAGTATGGAGGTGGGTTTCTTCTGTTGGAAAACAGTTTTATTGTTTACTTATTCCCATATGAGCTTTGTTTCCTGTCAACATTGTTATGGAAAGTACTGATTCAATCAGTTGCTCTAAGCAATTTTTCTGGCACTCTTTCTGTATATAATTGTCACAAAATAAAGTAATAACAGATGCATCTCTAAGCAATTTGCCATAATCATGGACGTTTTCTTTAAGATTGCTTTTCATGCTATTTGGAAGACATAGTGTGTAGATTCAGTATATTAATAATTATATATTCATTTTCTGGAACCCTTGAAAATATTTTGATAAATTTTAACTTATACTGGATGTACTTAGAGAAGAGAAAAGTTATATAAATATTGAGTATATACTGCCAATAATGGAAACTGAAGCTCTCTTCATGTCACAATAGCCAAGCTTACTCAATTTCATTGTTGTTTTCCTAAATGCTCTGAATTTTTAAGGGATTCACTGGGAAAAATATCTTCACATAAAATCTTAAAAATAGTTTCTGGGGTGGGGCATCTGGGTGGCTCAGTCATTTATGGGACTGACTCTTGGTTTTGGCTAGGGTTATGATCTCAGGGTCCTGGGATCAAGCCCCTTATGAGGTTCTGTGCTTGGCGGAGAGTCTGCTTGAAATTGACTTGGTCTCTTTCCCCTCCTCCCCGCTGTTGACGCATGTGCTCTTTCTCTAAAATAAATAAATCTTAAAAAAAAATAGTTTCAGGGTTGTTATGGAATGCCTTTCCTAATAAGTTTAAGGGGTGAAAAACTTTTGCTTCACATGCTGAGCACAATTCTACTAAACTAGTAGACATTATCTTTCAACTTTTCTACTGCATATTTCTTGACAGATTTTTTGTAGGATTTGAATGGGTGGAACATTATTATTATTATTATTATTATTTTAATTTTTTATTTTTTATAAACATATATTTTTATCCCCAGGGGTACAGGTCTGTGAACCACCAGGTTTACACACTTCACAGCACTCACCAAAGCACATACCCTCCCCAATGTCCATCACCCCAACCCC
>NC_081568.1:84640193-84657018 GCF_022355385.1 Mustela nigripes | reverse complement strand
CCCCCAGCAACCCTCAGTTTGTTTTGTGAGATTAAGAGTCACTTATGGTTTGTCTCCCTCCCAATCCCATCTTGTTTCATTGATTCTTCTCCTACCCACTTAAGCCCCCATGTTGCATCACCACTTCCTCATATCAGGGAGATCATATGATAGTTGTCTTTCTCTGCTTGACTTATTTCACTAAGCATGATACGCTCTAGTGGGTGGAACATCATTTTTAAAGGAAAATTCTGGTTTTCTGAGAAGTCCTAAAATCTCTTTCTACCAAATAAGCCTCATCAGTGAATTATATGTGATAAGACAATTGAAATTAAAATGTTTGTTTTGCTTAAGTCTTCTTACCATCTAAACTTGCTTTCAGGGGAGACTGGCTGGGTCAGTTGGTATAGTGTGTGAGTCTTATTCTGGGGCTTTTGAGTCTCAGCCCCACACTGGGTGTAGAGATTACTTAAAATCCTAAAAAAAGAAAAGAAAAGAAAAGAAATAGACTCGCTTTCAGAGTTAAATTTCCTCTTCCCCTCACCCCCTCACTCCCAGTTTTTCAAGCATTAGTGACATAATTGAATTTGGTAAACCCTGAGTTGGCAAAATGGCCAAGCTGGACACCTGGATAGCCCAGTTGGTGGAACATGTGACTCTTGATCTTCAGGTTGTGAGTTTGAGCCCCATTTGTGGCATGGAGTTTACTTTAAAAAAAAAAAAAAAGTGTAGGCATTTGTGTTAACATTTCATTTTATTTTTCTCTTTCATAAGTAGTATTTTGAAAACTGTAGGTTGGGATGTTATTTGCTTTACTTTTTTACTTTTTTAGGTTTTAAGAAATTGGATGAACCAAGTTTATAAAACAAATATTGGTTGAAACCTCGTTTCTTTGAAAGCTTTTTTGTAATTAAAAATAAATTTTCACCTTGGGTTTGGCATGAGTTTTTAGATAATGACACCAAAAGCATGATTCTTGAAATAAATAATTGATAAGTTGGGCTTCATTAAAATTAAAAAGTTCTGCTCTGTGTATAGCCACGGACTGAGGGAAAATAATTATAAAACACATATCTGATAAAGCACTGTATCTGAAATATACAAAGAACTCTTAAAACTCAATAATAAGAGAACGAACTACCCAATCAAAAAGTAGCAAAAGGATCTGAACAGATAGTCACCTCACCAAAGTAATTACACAGTGGCGAATAAACATATCATAGGATGGCCAAATATCTTCATTAGGGAATTGTAAATTAAAATAGAATGGTTAGAATTCAAAACACTGACAACTGCTGGTGAGGCTGTGGAGCAACAGTAGTTCTCATTCATTGCTGGTGGCATTGTAAAATGGTACAGTCACTCTGTAAGATGGTTTGGCAGTTTTTTAGAAAACTAAACCTAATCTTATCATATGATCTAACAATTGTGCTCCTAAATATTTACCCAAATGAATTCAAAACTTAGGTCCACACAAACCCAGCACACCATGTTTGTAGCAGCAGCTTTATTCCTGATTGCCAAAATTTGGAAACCACTGAGATTTCCTTCAGAAGGTAAATGAATAAATTGTGGTATGTCTGTATGATGGAATATTATACAGTGCTAAAAGAAATGAGCTGTCCAGTCATAAAAAATAGAGCCTTAAATGTGTATGTGAAATAAAGGAAGTGATTCTGAAAAGGCTGTATAGCATATGACTCCCAACTATATGACATTATGGAAAAGGCAAAACTTTGGAGACAATAAAATGATGGGTCAGTGGTTGCCAGGTGTTCAGGGATGACAAGGGAGTGATGGGGAGTTGGAGTACAGAAGATATTTAGGGCAGTGAAGCTATTCTATATGATGTTTTAGTGGTGGATGTATGTCATTATGTATTTGCCAAAACACAGAATGTACAACAAAGAATAACCCTAATGTGAGCTATGGAGTTTAGTTAATAGTGTTATCAGTATTGATTCTTCAGTTATAACAGAAAAACATTGATAATGGGGGAAATTAACAGTTGTGCTTATAGAGAGGGAATAAATATTTCTGCTAATTTTTTTTTAAAATCTAAAACTGCTTTAAAAGATAAAGTATACTAATTTTAAAAATACAAAAACTTAACAAGTTTAGTGATATGTCAGTATTTTTTGGCTAAAATTAGTAATGATTACTACAAATGATTATCCTTATAGTTAATGAACATACATTCATTGCTAGGAATAGAATTATATAGTAAGAAAATGAAAGTTCAGGGCTGTGCTTCATCTTATTTATGTTAACTCATGATATTTTGACATCAGATTATTGGTTTTATCAAAGGAAAGTGCAAAATTTGTTGACAATCTAATAAATAGAGTAAAACTTAATAAAACAATCTAGTGGAGACTTAAGTTTGGAAAACATAATAGTACTTAAAATTCAGTGCAAGTTTTTAGTCTTTAAAAGGAAAAAACAACTGAAATCTCATGGCACTTATTATCTGATAATTAAGATATGTTTGTACATTTTATGTGAGGGGGCCCATTACTGTTGGGCTTTATTATGCAATAAAACTTAAATGGATTTAACGTTTTTTGGTTTCCTGAAAAATAGTATGTTGAATTTAGAAACATTTTTTTAACAGTGAAGATTTTATCTAAGTACAGTCTCACAGTCCATTATCCAAAACTCTTGGAGCCAAAACTTTTTGAATTTTTGAAAGGTTATATGATTTGTATACCTTATGTAATATTCTTGGTGGAGTCGACCATAATCAAAGACATGAAGATCTATGTAGTAAAATATGACTAGTACAAGTAAGTGAGGTAAATAAAGACTAGGGTCATTTCTTCATTTGTTCAGGTTAAGTTTTGCCATTACATAAGTTCTGGTTGGGATTTTGAGGGTCTTGAATCTTAGAATAAGGGATTGTGGGCCTTTTAAAGAAAGCTCATTTAAAACTATTTAATTCCTTGGCCATGTTATATGGTTACTTTAAACAAATATTTAAAAATCCTAAATTTAGTTTCTGTTGAGAAACAGGACCTATGTTTAAAAGTGTAAGTTTAAAACTGCTTATGTGAAACTAACTCATTTGTGATTGGAGGGCAGGATTGGTGATGTAAGCCATAAAAAATAAACATGTCCAATGCAGCACAGGGATTTTGAATACTACCTTATTCAGTAATTGTGAAGTGTGAGCAAAAATAGTGTCTGTAAAGAAGTCACTCATGAAACATTTGGTGTTTCCCTGGAGCCATAAATAGCTTATGTCGTGTATCTGGTTTTTTGGAAGAACACTTAATATTCTATTGTAGCACATTCCTGTGGGCTCCTTCTTTAAGAATTAAAAAAAATTCTCCACCATTTTTGTCAATTTTTAAAGATTTTGTTTATTTATTTATTTGAGAGAGAGAGAGAAGGAATGAGCAAGAGACAGAGAGTGAGAGCATGAGTAGGGAAGGAACAGAGGGAGAGGCAGAAGCAGACTCCCTCCTGAGCAGGGAGTCCAATGTGGGGCTCCGATTCCAAGGTTTCAGGTTCATAACTGGAGCTGAGGGCAGAGACTCAACTGACTGAGCCATGCAGGAGCCTCCCCTTATCAATTATATTTAAGCTTTTTATATTTGGGGTGAGAATTGAGATAGGGTCTTAAAAGTGACTGTTTACTGCTTTATCATGACCCTGTGTTTTTAACATGACAAGAAATGGAATTCTGTATTACTTTTTTTTTTTAAAGGGTTATTTATTAGAGAAAGAGGGAACATAAGTGGGGGAAGAGCAGAGGGAGAGGGAGAAGCAGGCTCCCTGCTGAGCAGGGAACCCAAATAGGAGCTCCATCCCCCAGGATCATGATCTGAGCTGAGGGCAAACACTTAACTGAGTGTTTGCCACCCAGGTCCCCCAGTTCTGTATTACTTGCAGGAAGAAACTTTCTGTGTTTTTACCTCTGTTTTGGGGCTGTGAACAGTCAACACCAGTTTAGAGCATGGTATCAGAACAACCACCTTTCAGAAGGCATGTCCCAGTTGCTGCTCACCAGAGTGGGTAGCAGTAGGGAGTAATCTTTTTAATCAAATGACTTTCCAACAGCTGTTCTTGGCTTGGCTGTCTTGGTTTAGATGGTGGAGGGGGGTGGAGATCCAATTTGTGATGTCATTGTGTCTGGGGGGATTATAAGCAGAGGTCACTGGCAGGGCAGTAAAAGTGGAATGAATGGTCTAGTGATTTCAACACAATGCATGGGAGTTGTGAAGCACAGTGTACCAGTCATGTGTTCAGTTAAATATGTATGTGTGTTCAATCAGATACATTCTTATACTTGAGTATTAATCTTCTAATATACTTAAAAGCATTCTTTTTGGAGCTGTCAAAATTTGAGAGAAAAAAATAAGGTTTTTTCCAAATTAATTTCTCTGTAACTTGGGGGTGGAGAGTATACCCTTGTTTAATTTTATCTGTGCATTACCTGTTTCCAGGGTGGAGAGTAATTCTATTTCGTGTGTCCCAATAAGAAAATCATTGGTTAAGGAGATGAGAAGAGTAACCAGAAAGGCACCCATTTTGTGGATTATGGAGTTTTGCTTATTCTCTTTGTAATTATTTTAATGTGGGTGCTTTTTGTTTGGTTTAGAACTTTTTCATATATGGTAAGTGGAAGGCTGTGTTCTATCACATGAGTGTTTCCTGTGTATTCCTGTGTACTAAGTTAGAGATTCTTTATCTCCCCCTTGCAGCTCTCTGAGGCTAGTAGGTATTTTTCCTTTATAGCTACCAAAAAGCATGGTTGGGATTTTAACCTCAAGTCTAACTTACTCTGTTGTTCACATTCTTTTTGACAATACTTCATTGTGAATACTTCAGTGTGAAGTAGATCTGTTTTGATGGAAGTGGGTAAGTCCTGTGGATTCTTCTGTTTTGGTTTTCTTTTATCATTTGAAAGTTTCCTGTGAGTTAAGGTGGTGAAGATTAGATTAGGGAATAGTGGCAGGAAGTTTGGGATTAGTGTGATAGCAGCCAGTAAAGGTTAAGGTGGAGCTTGTCTGTCTAGGTTGACTTTATCTACCGGAGCAATTTCTGAACCCTGATCTAAACTCCTTAAGAGTGAAAATTTGAATTTGAATCTGTTTTTTTGCTCTATCCCTGAAATTCAGTGTGACTTTGTACAAGTCACTTAATCTGTTCATATGTATTTATCTAACTGAAAAAGGATGCTCTTCCGTTAATTAGAAAGCCATGAGAAGAGGACAGGTTCAGTGATGCAAATAATACACCAATCAAAGTCTGTCCTTTTTCTTAAGAATAGAGTTCCCCGACATTGCTCCCAGTGTAGCAAACTACTTTGGGTTGTATTTTGGGGAAAGATACTGCCAGTTACTCACCTTTTAAGTGGAAGCAAAATACTTTGCATGTATTTTTTCCTCCTAATCTTCTCTCATTGTCCAATTTTACTACTCATTTAGGATTTTCATAAGCTTTTCTGTAGACCTTAGAGTAACTCTAGAGGAATATCTCATGGTTTACTGTACTTGAATATAGGTCAGTAGCCTCCTTGGGAATCTTTCAAAAATAAGCTGATCCTCCCCTCCCCAGATTTAGTAAGAAATTCTCATTTGCCTTAACTTTTCAACTTCAGAGATCCATTTCATTGTCTGTCTCAGCTATTAAACTTCCATGATCATATCCTACTTGATGCCATTTCTAATAACTTAAACCCCACCAGAGTCTGTGCTTTAAGCATTCTGCTTTCTAACCATCATGTTCATGTAAACAGTTTCCTCTCAGTCACCAGCAGTTTCTAAGTTGTTAAATCTGGTGATCTTCATCTTACTTGATCTATCAGCAGCTTTCAGAAAACAGTGAAAAAAAATGTTTTATTTTGAAATAATTTTAGACTCTCCTACAAGTTGCAAAAGTAGTTCAGAAAGTTCCCTGTTCCCTTCACCCAGCTTCCTCCAGTGATAACATTTTACATAACCAGGGTAAAAGTCTCAGTACTAATGGAAATACAGACCTTTTTCAGATTTCACCAGTTTTTACTGTGGGGTGTGTGTGTGTGTGTGTGTGTGTGAAATTTACCACACGTAGAGATTTGTGTAACTGTTCAGAACTGTTGATCACCCCAGAGAAACTCCCTCACATTGTCTCTTTCTAGTCACACCCTTCCCCAGTCCATAACACTTGACAACCAGGGGGTATAGCTCAGGGGTAGAGCATTTGACTGCATAACACTTGACAACCAATAATCTGTTCTTCACTATAATTCTGTCATTTGTTATATAAATGGATTCATATAGTATATATTTGAAATTGAATTTCTGATGTCTTAGGGACATCTTGATTATTTCCAGTTTTTGACTATTACAACAAAAACTCTGTGAGGTTTATTTTTTTTTTTTTTTTTTTTTTTTGGTATTTGTGATTGGATGACTAATTGTCTCAACATCTTTTGCTGAAAAAAGATTCTTCCTTCTCCATTGGATTGCTTTTGTGTCTTTGTCAAAAAAAAAAAAAAAGTTTGGCTGTACTTGTATGGGTGAACATAATTTTCATTTTTCTAGGGTAGATTACCCAGTAGTAGAATTGCTGTCTTTTGGTATATGTATATCTAAATTTCTAAGAAATTGCTAACCTGTTTCTAGAGTGGCTATACCATTTTTCATTCTCACCAGAAATGGCTGAGAGGTCCACTTGTACATCTTCACCAGCACCAATAATGTATTTTTACTTTAGCTATTCTAATAGGTATGCAGTGATTTGTCCTTAGGGCTTTAATTTGCTTTTCTTTAATGGCTATTGATGGTGAACACCTTTTCATGTGGTTGCCGCATAACCATGTACACTCTTTGGTTGAGTATATGTTCAAGCTTTTGCTTATTTTCTGGTGAGATTTCACTTTATTTATATTAATTTTTTTCCATGGAGTTTAGAGAGATCTTAATTTATTCTGAATACATAAAGTCTTTTGTTGAATATCTGATTTACAAGTATTGTCTTCCCTGTATCTTTTTCATTCTGTTAAATGTCTTTTGAGAGAAAAAATTACTTTTGAAGAATCAAGTTGATATTTTTTCTTTTCTTTTTTTTAAAAGATGATTTATTTGAGAGAGAGAGAGAGAGAGAGAGAGAGAATGAACAGGGGGAGAGGCAGAGGGAGAAGGAGAGAAGCAGACTCCCTACTGAGTGGGGAGCCTGATGCAGGACTCAATCCCATGACCCTGAGATCATGACCTGAGCCGACATTAAGAGTCAGGTGCTTAATTGTGTGAGCCACCCAGGTGTCCTGGTATTTTTTTCTTTTATAGACTGTGTTTTTGGTGTTGTGTCCAAGAATTCTTCACTTAACCCTATTACAAAAACTTCTAAAACTGTTTTTTTTTTAAAAGATTTTATTTATTTACTTGACAGAGAAACCGTGAAGAGAGAACACAAGCAAGGGGAGTGGGAGAGGGAAAAGCAGGCTTCCCAGGAAGCCTGATGTGGGGCTCCATCCCAGGACCTGGGATCATGACCCTAGCCAAAGGCAGGTACTTAATGACTGAGCCACCCAGGTGCCCCTAAAATTGTTTTCTTTTAAGGTTTTATAGTTTTCTGTATTGTTCTATCTCTGTAATCCATTTTGTGTTAAGTTTTGTATCCATACTCATTTCTTGGTGATCTCATCCAGTTTCATAACTTTGATACCCACTCTGTGCCAAATGTACATCTTTAGCTTGGACCTCTCCCCCAGTGGGCTCTATGTACAACTCCCTACTTGATATCTCTACTGAGGGGTACATCAGACATGATGCATCAAAGTATGAACTCTTAAATCTATCCTTTGCCTGCTCTGATACTCAGTCTCCAATCTTCCCTGTCTCAGTTAATTTAACTTTATTTTATTTTGAAAATTTTTATTTTCTTTTTTTAAGTAGGACCCATGCCTAACATGGGGCTGAAACTCACAACCAAACCTTAGATTATGAGTTGGATCCTCTACTGACTGAGCCAGCCAGTCACCTCCCCCCAACTCCAACCCCTTTTCTAGTCTCTCAAATGGAAAAACCTTAGGGTCGTCCTTCACTTCTCTTTCCCTACACTCCTGTCAAATCCATCCATCAACAAATGCTGTTGACTCTTACTTTGAAAGTGAATCCACAACTTGACTACTGTAAGATCCATGTTGTATTTGCAGTTAGTCTCCACTCAGCCTAGTGCCTGGTACAGAGTAGTATGACCCCACTTAATGGTTGAATTGAATGATTGCTTCTTTCTTAAAGAGATGGTATGCAAGACTTTGAGATTTTACCTTTTCTAGTTGAATTATATTATCTTTTAATGTTGACAAACATAAGTTATTTTTATATCTTCCTTAAGCTTCCTGAATTCATCAGACTTGTTACAGATGGAGTTCCATAAGATTTTGTTCAGTGTACTGAATTGTGTTCTAATACAGTTAATATTAAACTTTTCAGAGTTCTTTCATAAGATTTAGTGATAGAATTTTCCAATAGGAGAATGTTCTAGTTTTAGTTAATTTCAGTTATAATTTCATACGCTGGTTGAAAAAGTTATTTTTCATGAAAAAAACTGTGCCTCTAGTAAAGATTAATATTAATGAAATATACTCATATCAGCACTCTGTATAACATGAGAGTGTGTTGTATGTAAGGCGACTGCTCTGAATTGTTTATAGCAAAAGAAATACATTCGGTGCTTTAAGCAGTAAAACTGATCTTAGTTCCTTCTTCTTTACTCTTATTTTTTGGTGTAGTTCAGTAATTATTTTTGTTTCTGGTTCACTCCCTCTGTTTCCTGAACTTTATTTTATCATGTACTCCCATGTACCCAAGTGTACTATATTTTATGCATAAATGGGGCAGAGTAACTTCACAGGTTTTCTTAAGTAGTCACCACAGTTTTGTGCTCTTTAAATATAAGCAGAAGGAAAAGAAATAAAGCATTGACATATTCTTTTTACTATTTTTAAAGTATGATTATATCTCAGGTCCTCACTAGCATCTTTGTCAACTTGTATTTTCAAAACTGACTCTTTCCTACTTGGAATTTCCCCATTGGTGAGCAAACTAAGGTAGGTTTTCAAATGGCCTAATAATAATAACAATAATAATAATAATTAACACCTCTCCTATCTGTTTAGCCAAAGTGAAGTATCAAAAGTAATAATAGATCCATTTATTCTACAGTTCAATCTATACCTTTATATTCTTTATAGTTCTAGTCTCCATATCTACATCCTTCCTTCTTGTTCAGTCATTAAAAGAAGAATATGATCCCTGAGGTCTTTCACAAATGCACATAGTCCTCTCTGTTTGGTGTTATCTTTTATTTGCCACTGGGGTCTGTTCCTCTTTGAGGCTACTAAAGTGTGCCTCACCTCAGGGTGCCTGACAGTTTTGTGTCAGGATTTCTCAGGCTGGTGGCTGTTGCTCTTAGCCCTGGGGAATTGTGTCCCTTAATACTTTGCTGCTGTGAACTCAGGAGTCGCATGCCACTCTTCCCTGAACATGGGATAGTTTTATAACTCCGTAATGGAATACCATTTTGCAGTAAAAAGGAACAAGATATCCATCTATGCTATACCACTGATGAATCTTAAAACACTATTTTATGGAGGTGTTCATGTAGTTTTCACTATTAGGAGAGTTCTCTTCACATGTAAAAAAGTTCTTAACCACAGTTTCTTAGTTCTGCTGGACACCCCACCGCCAGTCTTTCCAGCTAACACCTTTGTTTACATCATGGTTTTAAGATGCTGAGTATTTGTGCAGAGGAAGTTAAAGATGTGTGACTAGTTTTGTTTATTTTATTTATTTATTTTATTTATTTTATAGAGAGCACTCACCTGTATGGGTGAGAGATTACTAGAAAGCGGGGAAGAGAGAATCCCAAGCGGACTCCCCCTTAAGCATGGAGCCTGACATAGGGTTTGATCTCACAACCCCTAGACCACGACCCAAGCTGAAATCAAGAGTTAGAGGCCTAACCAACTGAGCCACCCAGGCATCTGACCATGTTTTCCTATCTCTGGTAAAGGATGGAGAAGCGCTTTGGTGGTATTTAGTTGGTGAAGTGGTGAGTTACTGTCTCATACATTCTCTTTTGAACCATGATAAATATTCACTAGTAGAAAGTAGAAGGCTGTATTTATTTGTGAGTTAAGTAGGAGTTTACCATGCAGAAAATCTGATTCTTAAATGTGTGAATGTGACTAGCTATGTGGGCATATTAAAAAGCAGAATGTGGGAGTGTAAAGTGGTACAGCCACTTTGGAAAACAGGTTGGCAATTTCTTAAGTTTAATGTAAACTTATCACATACACACATACATATGATTTGGCCATTCTACTCTGCGGTGTCTACTCATTAGAAAGGGAAATACATGTCCACACAAAAACATGTCCGTGAATGTTTATAGTGGTATTACTCCTACTAGACAAAAACAGAAACAATCCAAATATCCATTAACTGGTGAATGGGTAAACCAGATTTGGTTTATCCAAGCAGTAGGATACTATTTAGCAATAAGAAAGGAAAAAAATGCATGCTACAAGGCGGATGGACCTCAAAAATATGCTAAGTGATATAAGGACTTAAGTTATACCACATATTGAATGATTGCATTCAACTGAAATGCTCAGAAAAGGCAAATCTGTGTAGAAACAGAAAACAGATGAGTGGTTGCCTGGGTTGGTAGTGGGAGCAAGGACTGAATGCAGATGGGCTTGTGTGAATGAATTTGGGGGGTAATGAAAAAGTTCTAAAACTGGATTATGGTGATGGCTGTACAACTCTATAAATTTACCCAAATCACTGAATTGTATACTTTGAGTTGATGAATTTTATGGTTTGTGTACTATACCTCAGTAAATTTTTTTTTCAAAAAGGGAATAAAAATGAATTTCATAAACTGAAATATGAAGAAAAACATAGTTTGACAAATGTAGTCATTTGAGTAATGAGGAAAAGGAGTTGTCTTGGAGGTGTAATCTTTAAGGTAAAAGGAAAAGGGTGTTCGTTATACATTGATAAAAGAGTAAATGGAACCCTTCTCTTTTGCCTTGAAATCTGTAGTTAACAATAGCATCAGATGTTTTTACTTAAATTTTTGGATTTCTCCATATTTTTATACCCTGTGGCTGATAGAGTAAATTGTGATTATATAAAATAACCTTTTTGGAGCAGTTTGTCAAAGACCTTAACATTTGTATCCTTTGGCCTATAATTCTACATAAAAAGTATATTCTCAGAAAATAATTAGAAATGAAAATAAGGATTAGTATTTGGAAATGTTCATACTAGCATTACATAGGCTAATCAAAAACTAGTAATCTACATGCTTTTCACAGTAGGAGGAGTTATTTTTTTGTTTTGTTTTTTTAAAGATTTTATTTATTTAATTGACACAGAGAGCGAGATCACAAGTAGGCAGAGAAGCAGGCAGAGAGAGAGAAGCAGGCTCCCCGCCGAGTAGAGAGCCTGATGCGGGGCTCAATCCCAGGACCCTGAGATCAGGACCTAGTCTGAAGGCAGAGGCTTAACTCCCTGAGCCACCCAGGTACCCAGTAGGAAGAGTTTTTAGAATTGTTTCAGTTATGGCTCTGTTGGTTGCAAGGGGCAGAAATCCTTTTTTAACTAGCTGAAGTAAGGCTGGGTTTTGTGAACAGGATGCGGGCACTCTTAACAGCTCCAAAATAGCAAGATCAGTGAGGCCCTTTGGCAATAGGAGCCAAAGCCGCTTTTCCCCATTTCTCACTCTCAGGGGCCAGGCTAGTCACTTCTTTCTGTTTTCTTTGCAGGCCTGCTTTGTCCTCAGCCTCTTCTTCAGCCATTCTTTCTTGCACATGGTTCAGTGCTACTTGCCAGCTCTGAGTCAGTCTTTGTTCCATTTCCAAAATTTCTAGAGCAGGATTCTGGGCTAGGTCATCTTTTTGAGCCTGAAGTGGGTCAGTGAACAGCTGGTGATTTGATCTTCTCCGTCCCCTTTTTGGGGTCTACATTCAGGTTTAGTATAAACCTGAAATGATGGGGCGCCTGGGTGGCTCAGTGGGTTAAGCCGCTCAGGTCATGATCTCAGGGTCCTGGGATCGAGTCCCGAATCGGGCTCTCTGCTCAGCAGGGAGCCTGCTTCCTCCTCTCTCTCTCTCTCTGCCTGCCTCTCTGCCTACTTGTGATCTCTCTCTGTCAAATAAATAAATAAAATCTTTTTTTTTTTTTTAAAGAAAAAGGGAGGCCTGATGTGGCCCCATCCCAGGACCTGGGCTCATGACCTGAGCCGAAGGCAACAGCTTAACCCACTGAGCCACCCAGGCGCCCCGAATAAAATCTTTAAAAAAAAAAAAAACCTGAAACCTGAAATGAAATGGTGTTGAACAGTGACATTGAAAAAATAGATCTCATGGACCTATATCGCAAATATTATTAATTTAAAATATTTCTAAGACCTTCTGTGATAAAATTACTTTTCTTCACTCACACTCTCAAAAGAATAGTGTGCATTTGTGGTAGATTCCGGCTTTTTTAAAAAAAAATTACTTTTTTATCATTCCTTACTAAAATCTCCATGGTATGGCTTCCATCCTTTCTTCTTATTAAAACCACTTTTACTGCAAGTCTGGCACTTAAAAATGTATTAGATACTGTGGCTCAATCATCATATCCAGAGATGCTATCTCTGGACTTAATCTCAGTGATGTTCCTCTCTCCTGACCTTTCTTCTGGCCTCCAGGTCTGCCTCAGTGGATCTTCCTCCTGCGCTCATCCCTTTATTATTGTGGCTGCCCTCTGCCTCACTCCCCCTCTTCTTTTCATTTCAGATCCGTCCTGCAGTTTCTTTTACCTCTGTGGCTTCAGAGATCCTTTATATCCCCAAATCTCTGTCTTTATTAGGTGCCTTCTACTGAGTTCTATAGTAACCACCAGATTTTTGCATATCATCAGAGCTTCTCTTTGAATCTTCATATGAACTTTTTGTACTTCTGTTTATTCTCTGCTGTACTTAACATATTATGTCTTATATAACTTTGTATTCCTGGTAGCACCTACCAGAATTCTTTGACAGTGGATTCACTCTATATTTACCTGTTTATATATTGCTGTTTTTAAAAAGGGCTAATTTTATTTGTATGTGATTTTACTTTCTTTCCTTCCTATCCTAAAAAAAATACCCCCAATTTTTTTTCCAAATTTAAAAATAATTTTCAGCATAGTTGTTTTGGTCAGAGGAAAAAAAACAAAACCCAACTTAATGGATATGCTTGCTAAGAAAACTTTTAAATATATTTGGGTCTATTAATATGAGTTTTTCCTGAGAATAAGGACATAAAGCCTACTGAGTTTTGGACACTATCATATGTGGATTTAATTTCTGTACTAGATATTTTCTTGTCCTACTACAAAAACGAAATCACAAAAATTTAACCAATTCTGGGGCACCTGGGTGGCTCAGTCATTAAGCAGCTGTCTTCGGCTCAGTTCATGAGCCCAGGTCCTGGGATGGGGCCACATCAGGCCTCCCTGCTCAGCAGGAAGCCTGCTTCTCCCTCTCCTACCCACCCTGCTTGTGTTCCCTCTCCCACTGTGTCTCTCTCTGTCAAAAAAAAAAAAAAATAAATAAAATCTTAAAAAAAAGAAAAGAAAAGAAAAATTCAGCCAATTCAGAAATATGCCATGTAGAGATTGAAATTTTCCATTATTATGTATAGAGTTCTTGCAAGTAGAATTGAACCGTAGAAATGGTGGTTCTTTGTGAATACAAAATAAATTTGCTATTGGTTGAAGTGTGAACGTTTAGTTACTGTATAGGGCAGGCAGCAACTGATCACAGATCTGCTTACTAACCTCCACAGTGTGTGCTGCTGTGTGCAAAAGGTTTGTGCTGGAGCTGTGGTATTGTATTAAAGGCTTGGGCATTTTGCCCTATTCCTCTGAATGCAGATAGTTTAGTGAATCAGAGGATAGTTCGAAATCAGATATGAGAGGTAGTATAAGGGTCAGTTAGCAAAGTTGATTCTAATTTATTTTATGTATTTATTTATTTATTTGTAATGGTAGCTTTTACTAGAAGTATGGCTTTGGAACCGTGTGAACATCTTAAAGACTTCTAATGGGTTGCCGCTCTTGGCAGATGATTTTTAACACAACGATAAAAACTTTGGTTCATGTATTTAGGGCATAGATGAAAGACAGGGAGATAAATAAAAGACCTAGGAATGTGCTTCTTTAGCTCTTGCAGGAAGAACATACTTGATATTTGTAGTAATGACAGGCAGAGTTTCAGCGGAGTTAATGAGACCTGTAAACAGTCATCAAGACTTGGTACTTCATAGACAGAACACTCAGGCATACAATGAGCATGTTAGCTTGGTGGTTATGGCATTACTACTGGGAGAATGGGTCTCTGAGAGAGAATATCTTCCATACCTGGGGAAGTCTTGCCACAGACCTCATATTAAAGGTTTCTGCTAATCTATAACTCTCTTACAGAGCATTCCTAGTTGGTATGCTGCATATTAATCAGTGTATCTGCTCAGAGAAGTTAAGGAGACCTGAATTCTTAAAGCTGACTTTTAGGGAAGAGACCGTTTAGGAGGTGAGTGTGAGACATAATCTTGAGGGAAAACATGGATGAAAACAGAAAGAACTGTCTTTTTGTGCTTGATTTCATTGTCCATTTTCCTTAAACTTGGTTTAAGTTCAGATCCTTTTCACAGCAGCTTGAAACTTGATATAGATGGTATAGAAGCAAGTGGACAACACATTATTTAGATTCTCTGATAGCTTAGCCATGACCATGTCCTGTCCAAATGTGGTAGTAATGTAGAGACGAAATGGGTAATGTCAAAAAGCTGTTTTCCTTTCAGAAGCAGAGTGCATGACAAATTGGTTTGGGAATAGTGTTGAAAACCCTATGAGCGGCAAACAAGAATATGAGAAGGGATTTTTTTTTGGTCTTCTCTGCAATCTGCGTGTTTGGGCAGAAACAAAGGGAAGAAGATACTCTTGGTTAGATTGGTTAAGCATTGGTCCTCTTCTTACCTTTATAATTTAAACTGTAATCTTTCTAACTTGTGTTGCATGCATTGCTGCATTTCCTTTTTATGTGTGCTCATTTATTTTCATGGCAAATGCATTTTTAAACAGTCTCTGGGTTAATTATTGCCATTCATTAATTTTCATATTTCCATTTTAATGATATTTTCATTTATTCCTTTTGCTAGCTGGATTGCCTTTTGCAATTCTTACTTCAAGGCATACCCCCTTCCAACGAGGAATATTCTGTAATGATGAGTCCATCAAGTACCCTTACAAAGAAGACACCATACCTTATGCGTTATTAGGTGGAATAATCATTCCATTCAGTATTATTGTTGTAAGTCAAATCCACTTTTCCAAGTTTATCACTTTTGGGCAGTTGGCTTAATTTTGTGTTAATCTGTTAATGATTGAGTGCATAAATGTCCAAAACAATGTATTTTTTTAACATTTAATTGAAGGTGTTATTTGATCAAGATGATCCCAGCTATTTTAAGTGGAACCAAAGGAATAACAGTATATAATTAAAAGAACCTTACTGAATGTGTATAGCTTTTATGCTAATCTTTTCCAGTTCACTGTGATTTTTAAAGCTCTAATTTGCTGCTGTTATAGTAATCATGCAATAGATACATGTTATAGCAGTATGTTTTTTAGCACTCTTTATACCTAGGTTATTGCTTTATAATTTGTGGAATCTGTATGCATGTACCTACTTTCTAGTTACAGAGTTCTAAAAGAGAAGAATAACTAATGTCAAGACTTCATTCTAACCCCTGTTAAAGAATTTTTATATAATGCCAGAAAAGCCAGAGTTCTATCTATAATCAGCAGTGAATGCAAGAAATTTTTTACTGGTACTGAAACCTAAGAGTAACTATTGCTTTTAGGATTTCAGGTGGGAATGCTTAGAGATTGTGCTAAGAAGACGACATCAAGGGATTGCACTAGATTATTTAATAATTTCTCAATTGAGAGAGTCTATGACTTAGATTAAATAACTTTATGCTCCATGACTGATAACTTTAGAAAAAAGATTTATGTTGATTTAAAGTAGAAACTACGGCCCAACCAGGAGATAGGTCAATGAGATAACATGTATGCCTTGTCTGTTTTGGTATTTATTGAAAAAAAAGTCTTAATTTAGAAATTCAGTGTTTTATTCAAGAATTATCACAGCTCCTTATTAGCATTGAGAATGAATCAACTCATTATTTGTGGTATGTAATTAATAAAAGAAAACCTGTCTCATAAACATATTTGTTTTGTGGGACTGTGAGCTCCTGGAAGGCAGAGATGTTGCTTCATTCTTCTTAGTACCCTCGCTGCCTGCCATGGAGCCGGGCATTGTGGAACCCGGCATGTCTTAGGTGTGGTAATGACATGAGAGTAATTACATGGGGATATTGGTTGACCCTCCTTTAGTATGGTGAAGTTTTAAGAAATCAGCAGATCCCTTTAATCTAGACAGATCTTTACACTGAATTATACTACGGAAAGAACGAAAGCCAAGCCTATCAGTGTTCCTTTAGGAAGGCAGTAAGAGTAGATTTTTAAAAAAATATGTGTTTCTAAATAAATACAATCTTTTTAAAAAATTTTTTAGTTTTTAGTTTTTAGTTTTTATAAACATATAATATATTTTTATCCCCAGGGGTACAGGTCTGTGAATCACCAGGTTTACACACTTCACAGCACTCAACATAGCACATACCCTCCCCAATGTCCATAACCCCACCCCCCTTCTCCCAACTCCCCTCCCCCAGCAACCCTCAGTTTGTTTTGTGAGATTAAGAGTCACTTATGGTTTGTCTCCCTCCTAATCCCATCTTGTTTCATTTATT
>NC_081568.1:84567496-84640093 GCF_022355385.1 Mustela nigripes | reverse complement strand
GACTCAGTTTGTTTTGTGAGATTAAGAGTCACTTATGGTTTGTCTCCCTCCTAATCCCATCTTGTTTCATTTATTCTTCTCCTACCCCCTTATTAAATAATATCTTTTTTTTTAAATGTGTGTTTCTGAATTTAAAGTTTTTAGTAGGATACTTAGTTGCGAATAGAGTTGCCCCTCAAACAAGATGGGGTTAAGGGACACTGATACCTGATGCAGTCAGAAATTGGTGTTAAAAATTTGGACTCCCCCAAAACTTAACTACTAAGAGCCTGGTTGCCTGGAAGCCTTACTGAGAACATAAAGAATCAATTAGCACATATTTTTTTTATGTTACATGTATTACACAATAAAGTCAGCTAGAGAAATGAAAATGTTAGTAAAATCCTAAAGAGAGAATACATTTACAGTACTGTATAATAAAAGTGGACTCACTCAGTTGAAACACGTGCTGTTAAAGGGTCAGCTGTAGTAGCTCGGTCCAGAAAAGATGCTCCCTTGGAGTACTCGAACCCTGCTGCAGATGGACTTGTCTTTTAGTTCGGTTTGACTTTGTGTCTCAGTCAAAAGGATGCTGCACAAGCAAAACTACCGAAATCCAGTACAGACCAGGGGCCTGCAGCAGGACGGCACTCTGATGGCCAGGCTCCTGGAGTGTAGGTGTGGCCTGCATGAGTGAAGGACCTGACTAGAACCCTCAGTGAGCAAGAACTCATTATTTGTATTTAATAAATTCCTAAGTTTTGACAATTTCACCATCAGCTCTGAGAAAGTTATCTCTGTGTTTAATAAAGCAATTACAAATTAAGTGTAGGTTTCTTAAAAAAGAACAGACTTTTTAAAGGTGCTATGAAAGTACTATTTTTATATCAGCCATATCAGCCAACACTGCACAGGCTGATAGTTTTATGTACTAACTTAAAAAAATTTTCACTTTGTTTATTAACTCCCCTGATTGGAGCACTTGGTTAGACATGTAAAAAAAAAAAATGTTTAATTTTATTAACTAAAAAGTGAATCAGTTCTTTAAAAAAAAAAAGTGAGGACTGTGATTCAGACTTCCTACCAGGTCTTTGACCAGGCTTACAGATGATCCACAGTGATTGAGGGAGCCTGGTGGAGAACCAGAGTTAGTAGAGCTTCTCAGAAGCCATGGGAGAATTTCAATAAGGAGAAATAATCAGTGATGTCAAATACCGTGAGAGGTTAAGGTAAATGAGAGTTGATAAATACCTGTTTAATCCATTTTGACTTTTGAAAAAGATTCCGTAGAATAAAGGGAATGAAAGTAGTTTAAGATATTTAGGAAGAAGTAGAAGTACACCAGTGATTTTAGACTACACTTTTGGGAAGGTGGGTCCTGAAGGGGAGGCATATAACACAGGGACAGTATAGAGATGTATAAAATCGTCTGGGTTGATGGAGCTATAAAAGAGATGGTGAGAAAATATTGTAGTGCCTAGGTTTTAAATGGTTTGAATTACATATATTTGGGTAATTATTAGCTTTGATCTTCAAAAGCATTTTGTTTTAATCCCCCAGACACTATCTTTAGTTCTTTAATAATTTATCCTATCTTTGGAGTATAAATAATGCATAAGAAGTGATCCCAGCTATAAGATAAGGCCACAGTCAGCTTAAGTGTAGACTTCACCAAAGACTAAGCATTGGCATAAATGGCTCAAAGGGCAGGACAAAGTGTTAAAATGAAACAAAAATATGGCTGTCATGAGTAGTGAAATGCTCAGACACATCCCTACATTTAGAAAGTCGGTTTAGAACTTGTCTCTTGTCTGTCTCAGTGAGGATGGAGGGCATAATAAAAAACAATACACGTTGACCAGCATTGGTCAGCTTTAGAGTCCCCCTGCCCTTTCCCAGCATCAAGGATTTTAAGTTTCAGCTTACCTTTGTGAATCAGTTTGTCATCTGTGCCCATGGCTCTGAATTGTCCTAGTGAGCTGACTTTCTGTCCCCAGTGTTGAGAACCAGGGTTTGGGTGGCCCTAAAGAATTGGAAAATAATTGAGTGCTTACACTCTTAAGAACAGCTGATGGCTGAAGTGTGAGAGTTTCAGCTGCTCAAATTGTGGTTGATTGGTGTAATTGGTATATATTGTAAATGATCAAAGAACAACTCCATAATGAAACACGAGAGAAATCCTCTCTTGGTGCACATCTCTAAAGGCAGTTGCTGGGACACCTTAATAGTCAGAGGAGACAGTATATATTTTAATACATGGGTCACGAGGGCCGGTTGGAAGAACCTAAGTGCAGTTGCAGAGTGTGGTATCCCTAGAAGTGCACATGGCTTTTCTCTTCTGAGAGACCTCTTCTCAGGAAAGTATCTGATTAACTCATTCACATTAGTTACTGCAATGGGGGAATATATTTTTCTGGGGCTTAATGTTTAAGGGTGTTTACTTTTTACCCATGAAGCACCCCTTTCAATTAAAAAATTTTTTTTTTGAGATTTTATTTATTTATTCAACAGAGATCACAAGTAGGCAGAGAGGCAGGCGGAGAGAGAGGGGGAAGCAGGCTCCCTGCCGAACAGAGAGCCCGTTGAGGGGCTCGATCCCAGGACTCTGAGACCATGACCTGAGCCGAAGGCAGAGGCTTTAACCCACTGAGCCACCCAGGCGCCCCTCAATTAGAATTTCTAACCACCTACTCTGTTGAGGCCACTATGGTGGTACTAGGTTTTTATTCGATGACTAAAACTTGATTCTTGCTTTTCTGGGATTCATAGTCGTCAGAGTTTTAACATTCTAATTACAGAGCCATGGAGCTAAATGAAGAAAGAATTTTTGGCGTTAGGTTTTGTTTTTCTTTTTCCTTTAAAGATTTTATTTCTTTATCTGACAGAGAGCACAAGGTGGGAGCAGCAGGCAGAGGGAGAGGAAGAAGCAGGCTTCTCGCTGAGTGGGGAGTCTGATGTGGGGCTCGATTCCGGGACCTGGGATCGTGACAGATGCTTGGCCACTGAGCCACCCAGACCACCAAGTGCTCCTTTAGTGTTAGGTTCTTAAAAGCTCTTTTAGGAGGCAATCATTTATTTTACCTACAATAAGGTTCACCATGAAAATAATTAATCCACACTAAATGGAAATGTTTGAATGTTTTATACGATTGTTCATGTAAATTTAAGGTGAAGCAGCAAAACTAGTACTTAAGAAAAATTTCGTGAGTTCTATCTCCTCACTTCCCCAACATAAATAAGCAAGCTGATTCTTCTTGTTCTACTATTTATTTTGGTCACAGGTAGCTAGAATATGGATTATTTTATCAGCAGGTGTAATTTTGTACAAATTTTCTCCTCAGTATTTTTTGGATTTCTTAAGGTCTGTGAATTGTCAAGTACTGGGAAGGCTTTTCATGCCTTTAAACTCATTATAGCAGCATATGCTGGCTGACACACACTCTACTAGAATCTGGGAAGGCCTTGTCTTCACTTTTAGTGAGAAATAAAGTCAGTGAAAAATAAAGAGGGAAGAGTCACTTGAAATGTTTTCATGGAGAAGGAGAGCATCAAATGTGTGTTTGGTCTGTTAATGAGACTTGTTAAGTCTTATAAAGTCTGTTGAGTCTTGTTAACCAGGCCTCGGGTTCTGGAAACTCAGGGCTGGGAGGCTCTGTCTGCTGGTTTCAGTGTTAGATCCCTGCTTTTATATTAGTTAGTTTACTCCCTGAAACTATTTTACTTCTTAAAATATGATGGATGTTTTTGATTCAGAGCAATTTTGGTTAAGAAGTACTGCCAGATCAAAAGTACTTACACAGGGGATACTCTAATTAGGAAAATTTGTGTTATTTGAACAAACCATGGTTTTTCTCATTCATGATACATAGTTGCTTATTAAAATTCATTTTATTTGAGTACCAGAAAAGAAATAAGGTCTTATTGTTTCAGGTAGATTTGAAATTATTTTGGCCATTGTTTTATAAGCAGATCTGACTCCTTTTTTCATGGTTTAGAATTAGATATCCTGACTCTGCATTTGCAAATAAAAAAAGGGGAGTGTTTTTAAAATTTATTTTATTGTGATATAAAAATTTTTTTTCTATTTTTTTAATTTTGTTTAAAGTGCCCAGTTGCTGTTTTAACATACTATTTTTCTGTTTCTTTTTCAGATGATTATTGGAGAAGTCCTGTCTGTTTACTATAACCTCTTGCACTCGAATTCCTTTATCAGGAATAACTACATAGCCACTATTTACAAAGCCATTGGAACATTTTTATTTGGTGCAGCTGCTAGTCAGTCCCTGACTGACATTGCCAAGTATTCAATAGGCAGACTGCGCCCTCACTTCCTGGATGTTTGTGACCTAGATTGGTCAAAAATCAACTGCAGTGTTGGTTACATTGAAAACTACATATGTCGAGGAAATGCACGGAAAGTGAAGGAGGGCAGGTGCGTGTTAAAACTTCAATGTTCGTTTTATCTTGTGTATTCCTGGAAAAGAAGGTTTCTTTACTTGCTTAGGGAGAGCCGCTAGTATAATTACTGGGAGGTTAACTGAGTTCATATTTTGACTTGTTATCTCTACTTTTTCTTTTTTCCCCATTTTACCCCTACTTTCTGTGTAAGAGCCTTTCAATGCAAGTCTTCCCATCTCTCATGAATAATTAAAATGAACTTCATAGGTCATATAGTGCAGGGCCAACAGACTTTTTCTTAAGGCACCAGGTAGGAAATATTTTAGGTTTTGTGGGCCATTTGGTTAATTTGACATCTGTACTGTTGTACCAGGAAAAAACAGCCATAGACAGTCCTTGAACGGATGGGTGTGGTTACATTCCAATAAAAGTTTATTAACAGAAACAAGCTGCTCCAGGGGTTATAGTTTGCTGACCCTCCACGTAGTCCAGCCTTGTATTAAGTTCTGCTCTGTCTCTTAGTATTCTTAGAGTATATTTTTGGTAAGGAAATTTCATACATTGACAGCTTTAGGACTTCAGGTTGCCTTCTTATAATGACCTTGTTAGGCTCCTTTCTACATGTGGCACGCTATTAGGCATGAATGAAATACAGTGTTTGCAACCCAAAAGGTCCAACTCCTTTAATGTATAGATGAGCAAATGAAGGCCCAGTAACATTAGATAAAGCCACTAGGGGCACCTGGGTGGTTCAGTCCATTAAGCATCTGCTTTAGGCTCATGTTGTGATCCCATGGTCCTGGGATTGAGCCCCGCATTGGCTCCCTGCTCGGTGGGAAGCCAGCTTCTCCCTCTCTCTCTGCCCCCCACCCCCAGCTCATGCTCCCTCACTTCCTTTCTTTCTTTCTCAAGTAAATAAATAAAAATCTTAAAAAAAACCAAAAAGCCACAATTCCTCATCTCAAGTTTCAGAATTATCAGCCTTACTTTTTTTTTTTTTTAAGTATATTTTAAAAAAAATACACTCTAAGAATACTAAGAGACAGAGCAGAACTTAATACAAGGCTGGACTACGTGGAGGGTCAGCAAACTATAACCCCTGGAGCAGCCTGTTTCTGTTAATAAACTTTTATTGGAATAAACTTTTCTATACGATTGTTGTTCTCATGTTCTAAAATAGCTATCACTTTAATTACTCATCAACCAACAGATACTTTTTCTGGGTAAAACACCCTTTGACTGTTCTTTATACATGACTCACAGGTACTTCATTGTCCTTGTTGGTTCTCTTATAAGCTACACTGGCCTTAGTAGCCCCCAATTTTTGCATGTAGTGGAGATAAAAAAAAACACTTTATTTAACCAAGAGTATATACTGTGCTGTGTGCATGAGATCTGGCCATGAGCTAGGTAGTTCTGGTTCTCATCTTCATGGAGCTTAGTCTAGCACAGAGGACTTAAATTTAAAAAGTGATGGTGGTGGAAGAGAATCTCCTTATTGATAACAAGGCCAGAGAATAGAGAGGCTGTTGGATGGCAAAGCTTAATGAATGAAGGAGGGAGGAATGGCTAATGCAGTAGGCAATTAATAGTGGAAGGCAGTACTGTTGATTTGAGGTTAGGTAAGAAGGCATTTTTTAACAGGACTGGGGAAGAATGGTCCAGAAATGGCTTTGAGGAGTGATGAACTTACCAACACCAGCACTGGGCTCTGAGGGTGTGAGATGTGGAGATCTCATTCTCTGCTCTTATACCACTGCAGTGTCCTAGGGAAAGGTCTCAGATTTAACAACTAGGAGATGCAGTGACTTTTGGTAGAGAGTTTGAAGACTCAGAGAAACTCAGAGAAATACAGAGGACTATCCATGCCTATGTCTCCAGTAACATCTCCTGCATCACCACAATAGGAAAACTCTAACATTTTCTCTTGTCACAGTATTTAAGAAAGTCGGGTGATAAGGGCTTACCTAATGTCCCGAAAATATCATTATAACTGATTATTTAAGAAAATAGTTTCTTGGGACGCCTGGGTGGCTCAGTTGGTTAAGCAGCTGCCTTCGGCTCAGGTCATGATCCCAGCGTCCTGGGATCGAGTCCCACATCGGGCTTCTTGCTCGGCAGGGAGCCTGCTTCTCCCTCTGCCTCTGCCTACCATTCTGTCTGCCTGTGCTCGCTCTCTCCCCCTCTCTCTCTCTGATAAATAAATAAAATCTTTAAAAAAAAAAGAAAAGAAAAGAAAAAAAAAGAAAATAGTTTCTTCACACATATATTATTTCTCTGGTTTGGGTACATACATTTTAGCTCAAAAATTTCTTATAATAGTATGTCTTATTGAGAGATTTTTCTTTCTTACATGAGCCATTTGGACAAAACGTGATATATAATTGATTTTAAATGACATAAATATGATTACATTTTCCAGTCCATGTATGTTCTATTATATATGTATTGCTAGTGTATCTAAATTGACCAAGATATACTATACTATACTATACTATAATATAATATGGTACTTTTGACTTAAGTATACATAGTTTTTTACCCATTACACTTTAAAAGTTTCTTCAGCCTCCCATATTTTCAGTGAGATCTGTTGATAAGCTTTAGGGTTCTGAAGTGAGAAGGAAAATCAAATCTAGAAATGAAATTTTAAGAAAACTTTGTATCTTCCAAGAAAAAAATGGGATTTCCATTGGTATTTCCAGAATGAGTTAGTTGTTGCCACAGTTCCAGAGTTTTATAACTCTGGTTCATAACTGTGGCTTTGCATTGCTGTTCTGCTGTGAAGGCTAATTTCATTGGATTCAGGCTTTCCTATTGCTTTTCTCTTGAATTTTTAGGTTGGGATGCCAAAAATACAAAAACATTTCAGTCTAGACATTGTCTGTAATGTATTAGGATCATAGTGTAATTTCCCCCTCTAATTTATTTATCTCCACAGCCTGTCCCCTGTACGTTTATTTTAATTATAAAATTATAATGCTTGACATTGGAAAGAAAGGAACATAGGCACCCGAAATGAGTCATTTTTGTTGACTATAAATGAGTCAGAGTTACATCTGAGGGTGAGAGTACTCTCTTACAATTTTGGCTTTTGGTCTCGATATTCGTTTTCTTATTTCCTTCTATTCCTCTCTCTGCCTTTCCTTTATATGTGCACACTCTGGTGCTCTTGTATCACTGATGTCAGAGGACTTTTACCAGGCTTCATTTGTGGCCCTGGGTCCTAAATATAGAAGTGAAAACATAAATGGATTAGAGTAGCATACTTATTAATTCCTTATTAGCTCCTATTCATTGTTTAAAATTAATACCTGGGCATTTACTATAAACGAAAAGGGCTGTACTTGTAAATTTGGGACATCCAGCTGCTCTTGCTTATGCCAATGAGAATGGCAGTCCTTTCCATTTGTGGGGGAAAAAAAATTACTAATGAGCACAGGCAGTTCAGACCTATAGCACTCTGCCCAGGTAAAGATTCTCTTTAGGGACTCCTTAGATCAGTGTCTCTCAAATGTTAGTGGTTCATTGGAAACACATATTTCAACGTTTCATCCTCAGGTGGGGTGGGAGGTGAGGATATGTATTTCTAACACACTCCCAGATGTTGCTACCTCTGTGCTTGATCTCAGGACCGCACTTTGTGAGCCAGTGCTTAAAATCCCCAGGATGATGGGAACACGACCTCACATGGTATCTGTAACGTTAGGATGTTTGGCAGGGTGAATTTAAGATTGTGCACAACTAGCTGTGTTCCCAAATGACCTATCACTGCCACCAACTCAGGAACCTAGCCGGTAAGCCCTGGTGCTACTGGGGCCAGTTGCTCTGTGCCAGGAAACCCAAGGGGGCTGGACAAATCGGAAGCACAGCTCCTGGCGGGGTTTGCCAACACTTTTGCGGCACAAAACTACAATAAACTGGTGGTGAGAGTAGTCACCAACTCAAGAGATGATGGTTTGGAAAAGAGAAAGGGAGAAATTTAGGGTGCTACCTACAAGGAGCTTGGTGATAGGCTCAGGCTTTTACCCACTGACCTCTCCATCAGCATGGCAGACACCTTGTCCGAGTTACAGGGAGAGGTCAGGATGGAGTGCCTGCAAGAGAACAGGCAGGGAGGGCATGGTCATCGGAGGGGGGAATCACCGCACCATCATGGGCCGGGAAGGGGACGTGTGGGATGTGGTCGTGTAGGCATTCCATTGCTATCTGGGTTTTTCCCATCTGGCATTTGGGATGTTCAGGTCTTCGCAAAATGTCATTGCCAGTGCCTGGAAAGTCTGGTAAGAAATAAGCACAATGGATTTTCGTTGGAGCATCAGTTAAGCAGTCTTGCCTATTTCTGGCTTTAACTGTCGGGGTCTGTAGTTGAGTAAGACAGCTCACTAACAGCTGCTCTGTTTTTGATACTACAGTATGGAAACTTGTCTTCTCTGAGAAATTCACTTTTTTCTGGCTTTTATTTAAATTCTGTTTGCTTAAGGGTAGACTCAGCATTCCTAATCAATTCTGAGCAATTGGTCTTTGGCTATATAAATTAGATATCCAAAATAAATTTACTTCTTTTGGATTATGGCAGCTTTGTATTATTTAGATGTTTAATTGTGATATGTTTGGTTAAATGTGAGGCACAATTTTCCTTTTGTCTTTTTTTAATGCAAACCCTGTACAGGTAAATACAGCTGAATTTTGAGGGAGTGCCTTCTATAATAGTAAAACCCCATTGTAATCAGACTGACTAGCTGTGGTGTTAAGTACCTGGCAAAACCTGCTTTACACTTTGAGAGAATGGCTGCTTCTTTGTGGTCTAATTGTAGACATTACTGGACACTTCATGCATTCAGGAAGATTTATTCAGGCTTATCTAAACTTCCCGTGTGTATATGTCAGTAAACTAGCAGACAACCTTCATTTTATTCTTATATCTCCCGGGAGATAGCAACACATAGAATGAAAGAGGGGATCATTTTAAAAGATCCTTTACCCTGTGAATGAACATTAGCTCTTAGTGTATATAAAAGCAATTTGGCTTGAAGGCCAGCACCAATTTCCACCTCCTCTGTTCTGAATGTTAGCACGTGACACTTCTGGTTGCAGCTGCGACTCTTTCTTCAGTCTGGCTGTGACTCTGTTTGCCCCAAAATTTCTTACACTTCAGTCACATTGGAATCCTGTGGAGAGTTTGTTACAATACAAGATAGCTGGGCCTCACCCCTAGAGTTTCTGATTCAATGAGTCTGCATGCCAGGGAGCCCAAAAATTTTCGTTCCTAAAACATTCACAGATGGTGCTATGGCTGCTGACCTGAGAATCACAACTTCAGCCCCGCCATGAAGTTACTAAATTCAACTAACATCTATTGCTGTTAAGTCCTAGTCACTGTGGGTGTTACCTCCCCAAGCGCACACGTTGCTCTCGTGGGCTCACTGCACAGGCGCTGAGACGTGTTTGGAGACGGTGTGTGTGATAGATACGTGCCTTGAAGGAGTGAAGATGAAATGATGAAATTGGAGGATAATAATACTGCTTCCAGTAGAGGGGCATTTCGGAGGATAAGTAAGGTCTTAACGTTTAGAATTAGGACGGGGTATGTTTCAGGATGCAGGGAGCAGTAGGGTCACAGGCAGGCAGGTAGGCGGGAGGCTTAGGGTATACAGGCAGTGTTTTACTGGATTTAGCTTCAGTAAAACCAGCATAATCTTCAGGGTTTTGTCAGCAGTTTGTTAATTTTTAAGGCAATCTGGGGCACTTAAGGCTGATGAAACTTCTTTGTTTAGAAATAAAAGTGAAGTCACACCACATGATACCTAGTTAAATAGCTGTACACATTCTTACGCATACTTTTGATTTAGCCTATGTTGCATTTATACATTCCATATAATTTTGTTTTGATGTGGAATAAAAGCAAAAGTTTTTTTTTCTCCCTTGAGATTTGGCTTGGTGCCTGATTGTCTTTCCTGAATGTATAATCAGTTGACTTGACATGTGGCTTTATTTTGGTCAAGGTATAGACTTGCAAAGACAAGATCCTTTCTTTACTTTCAGTGACTTCCTGCCACTATCTGTTGGTAAATACATGTATATCCTAATTTATTTTAAAACCAACCCCCCCCCCCCATAATAACACCCTTTAAGTTTAGATATTCGGTATTTCATGCCATTTCACAGCAGTGCTGTGCATTAAATATTAATGGGCTTCTAAATCATATGAACACATCATCAGCTGTTGACTTTCTATTGATGCTTTGTACCTTCACTTTAGAACTCTTGAATTCCCCAGTGCCAGCTTTGAAATATGACAAAAAAAGGTGGGGGGGCACCTGATTGGCTTAGTTGTTAAGTGTCTGCCTTCAGCTCAGGTCATGATCCCAGGGTCCTGGGATCCAGCCCCACATCAGACTCCCTGCTCAGCGGGAAGCCTGCTTCTCCCTCTCCCACTCCCCCTGCTTGTGTTCCCTCTCTTGCTGTGTCTCTCTCTGTCAAATAAATAAAATCTTAAAAAAAAAAAGAAAAAAAGAAAAAAAAAGTCATGTAGTTACATTAGTCCTTTTTCCAGATAAAAATATAATGGATGGAGGGACAGCCCCAAATGGCTCACTTGGTTGGGTGTGTGCCTTTGGCTGAGGTCATGATTCCAGGGTGCTGGGATTGAGCCCCACATTGGGCTCCCTGTTCAGTGGGAAATCTGCTTCTCCCTCTCCCTTCTGCCTCTCTCCCTTACTTGGGCTTTTTCTCTTTCTCTCTCTCTCAAATAAATAAAATCCTAAAAAGAAATATATTTGAGTGGTGTAAGCCTGAGTTTCCATTTAGAATAAATATAAACAGCATGCATTCAGTATTTTTACTTAATTAGAAAATAAATATTTTTCTTGAGGGGTAGGATGTGAGTTGAATTTGTGAAAAGTAAAACAAACCTGATGTATGGATTCTGTTGGCTTGTGTGATTCTTCAGTGTTTTTCCCGTTTTAAGTAGTCTTTATAATAAGAAAGTAGGAAAATCATTAACATTCTTTTGAGGTGACTGTCTCCACAGAGTGACCAAACTCTTGACTTAATCCCAGGTGTTTTCCTAATCAAGCTCAAAATTACCTTTCTTCTCACTCCTCTCCCCTTGCCATTCAAAGTGTGGTCCTCTGCTCTGACCAGCAGGATGGACATCACCCGGGAGCTTGGTAGAGAGGTATAATCTTGGACCCCACTTCTGGTCTGCTCAACAAACTCTCCAATTTATGTTATAAATGAGTTTACATATGCACTTGAGAGCAAGATTATAGGATTGTTTAATCTTTTTCTTTTATGTTTATATCCTGTTAACCATAATATTTTCTTATGTAATCTACTACAACTACATTGTATTGCTTCTGAGGTAATGTTTGGAAATTTATGAAGATGGACAGTTTTCAGTATTTTTGATTTATTGAAGAATAGAATTGAATCCTTAAAAATGAAGAAACTCTTCCAAGGCAATGGAAAGTAGGATTCAGGCAGTACCTAAAACCTTGTTATTTGTCATCCCTTGTTTTTGTTTTATTTTGTCTTTGTTTTTTGCCCACTTACATTTTTTTTAAGTATATATATATATATATATTAAAGATTTTTTCTTTATTTATCTGACAGAGATCACAAGTAGGCAGAGAGGCAGGCAGAGAGAGAGGAGGAAGCAGGCTCCCTGCAGAGCAGAGAGCCCGATGTGGGGCTCGATCCCAGGACCCTGGGATCACGACCCGAGCCGAAGGCAGAGGCTTAACCCACTGAGCCACCCAGGTGCCCCAAGATTATATTTTTAAGTAATCCCTACGGGGCTCAAACTCATAACCCCGAGATCAAGAGTCACACATTCTACCTGCTGAGCCAGCCAGGTGCCCCTGAGAAGGCTTTCAAAACTTAATTTGTTTTTGATTTACAATATATCTGTTACTTTATAGATACATTTGTTCCACTAATCTGACTGCCTTTGATCACAATGTAAAAAAAGTTTCTGGACATTTTATACACATTATTGAAATGCTTGCCGAAGGTGTTGTGAAGAGGCCTTAGGTACTGCAGGTTTAAGCTGACACATACTGATACTGCTCACGGGTTCTTACAGAAGGGCAGAAAGAGCAGGGGTGTTAGATTGCACTTCCTAATTCTCCAGAACTGTGATGATAAAGTCAGAATTTGTAATCACTGCAAGGGGAAAACACATCAGAGGTAAGATGTTAAAATCAGGTAACTTATCTTGCCATGATTATTGGCAGAGACTATTTGAGTTCAGCATAATTATGTGATAACATTATTATGCAAAGGTAACATAGCTGTCGAAGCACAAACTGATTGAAGTGTACTTCTTGTGGAGGCACTGACATAATACTCTATTATTGGTGCTTTGGTGGGGGAAGGGGTGGGGAAGCAGCAGAGGTGATTTGTGACATTGAAATATGAAAGGTATAAGAATTTTACATCTTCTAGAATAACTACATAAAAACTGATTTATCATTAAGACATTAGATTCTGTTTGAGCTTAAATGTATTGAGCACCTACTGTATGTTTATCTAGTGGTGGTGGGTGTTAAGGATTCAAGATGAGTTAAGGTGGGATCTCGGGGGTGCCTGGGTGGTTCAGTAGGTTAAAGCCTCTGCCTTCCACTCAGGTCATGATCTCAGGGTCCTGCAATCGAGCCCCACATCAGGCTGTCTGCTCGGCAAGGAGCCTGCTTCCCTTGCCACTCTGCCTACTTGTAATCTCTGTCTGTCTAATAAATAAATAAAATCTTTAAAAAAAAAAAGATGGGCTCTCAGGGAGTTGAGTGTTCACCAGCAATTTTTCTCTTGATTTGCTATACCTTCTGAATTTTTCTAATGGACGTTTCGTATGTAATTAAAACAAAGAAACAAACAAACGTCAGACATTTCTGTTTATAAGTCTTGTCCTACTCCTGCCCATGTTTGGATGGAATGGAAGAAGGAAGGACGATAGCAGATGATTTACTATGGAAGGTGGGTTCAAGGATATATGTGTGCCGTACATCTCTCTCCTTTTGGAGAAAGGAAGAGCACTTCAGCCTAGTTGTTGAAGAAAGGTTTCTGGAAGTTAACGGTGGCTGCGGTGACTCTTGTGTTGTAATTATCCAGGAAAGTTGGGAAGCTCATTTCAGGTGCAGTGATGAAAAAACACAGCATGAAACATGACGTGTATTGGGAATTGTAAGTAGTTGGGTAGCAGATGATGGTTCCAGACTAGCTGGTGGGCCTGATGAAGGGGCTTGATTACTCGAAGCTCAGCAGTGTACCAGTGAAGGACGTGAAGCGGGAGAGTAATGTGGTCATGATTTTGTCTTTATATTTGTAACAAGTAGTCTGCTTTCCTCCACTTCATTCAAATCTAAATATACTAAAATGGGATTCTAATTATTATATGATCTAAGCTTTCATTTCTTTTAAAGCAAAAGGACTTGAGATACTAAAGGAAATGTAACTCTAGTGCTTTTGTCCGTTAGGTAGAAAGGTTGTCCAAGTGCAGTACCGTGGCACTCAGCTTGTCCTCTGGTAACACTGTCTCTGGTGATGTCATCTGCTCGAATCCGAAAGGAACCCAGAGTGACCTGTCTGGTCAGCTTCCTGTTGGGCTCTAATAATTTCATATGTGCGTGGGCTTTTGCATTTTCTCTTGCCACTCTCAGTGCATGTCAGAAGTTTTATAGTAGTTTAATTGTATAGACTTGTACTGGTATCTTCTACAGTCATCTTACCTGGGTGGTGAAGAGTTAATGGTGATTTCATGGTCTGCGTCAGGGTGGGAAGTGGAGTGTACTGGCCAGATTTAACAGGCTTTCTTGGCCTTCATGCTGTCTTTTTGGGAGAGGGCTGAAAGTAGAGGTGTGGCAGTCGTACCTCTGGCTAGATTCCTGCCCCTTAAAATACACCTTAGAAGGCAACTTAGAAGTCTGCCTTCCTTCTGACTGCCTCTAAATTCTTCTGCCTTGTGGCAAGGTAGTTTTCCTTGTTCAGTGTTTTAAAAGGGGGTTGGGGGAGGAAGGAGGTAAGGAGTTACTAGTTACAGGCATAGGAACGCCTCAAAGTTACGTCCCGTCCCTCGTGTAACCTGCCAGTTGCCCTTTGTTTCCTTTTTAACTCTTTGATAATGCCACGTTGGTGATTTGGAGTCTTTTTGCACCAAGGAATCCATTTTTCCCTCCTGCTGTAGGAAACCTGTGACGGCTCTTCTCCTGCTTCGTGCACTTATGTCTGTTTTACTCTTCTATCCGTAACCTCTCTCATTTCCCCGTCTTCGCTCAACTGTCAGAGACCCAGTTTCCCTGCTCAGAGTGTAGAACCGTTTATTCCCAGTCATCTGATTTTCAAGGCACACCCAGTTTTACTTTCCTTTATCTCCGAGTTCTCAACAACTTCTCCTTTTTAGATTCCTTCTTTTCAAACGAGTCTCCCATAAACAGAAGACATGCGATCATTTGTTTTTAATCATCAACTGGTTTATTTAATCAAGAGTTTAAAATACCTTGTACACATATCAGTTATGTCCTACTTTTTACCCCTCTCTTTTTTCATTTTCCACGGTCTTGCTCATTTCTCTCCTTTAAGTTTCATGATACGGTATCTATAGATATTAGATTATTTGGTATATAAGTCACTGACAGTAGTGGCTGTGAACTGGTATTTGATGCTGACGCATTAATATTAATGAATAAAATAGGATACTCAGATCTGTTTTATTTTAGTTAGGCATGTCACTTTTATACGTGAAGTAGCTAATCGACTCCATATAAATTAGTGTAGCTTTAAATGGAAACCTAGTAAAATCTTTCTAAAAATAATTTAAGGAATATATGACAGGATTTTTGTTGCTAGTGAACTAATCTCTCAGTCTCTGGTTCAAGCAAATAAGATGAATTTACATTATTTTTGTTGTATTTTACTTAATTTTGTTTGGGATCATCTTACATTCTTTTGCCATTTATCATCTTCATCTTTATCTCTGTACTCTTCGGGAGAAAAGATACCCCGTGGTTCTTGTGTATCTACACATCTCTAGAAATCTGATCTTTCTCCTCTCCAAACACATATGTCAAAATCACTTGTTTACTGCTTTGTTACTTGTAATAATCAATAGTTAATATGCTGAATTTCAGTGGTGTGAAATTAAGTGCATATATTTTTGTGGAAACACGACATATGATATTTAAAAATACACGAATGTCAGAACGTTTCATTGAGAGATGTAAGAACAAGCTTCCCGGCGTTGAGACCCAGTGGGGCTCTGGACATGAATCTGTAGGCAGGGAGCTGCACGTGGGTCCTGAGGGCTGGCTGCCGGGCAGCTCTGAACGCAAGTGTTGTTCAGGAAGGAATTCAGGTGCATGTGTGCGTGTGGGTTTAGTGGAGAGAGGGTTTGTAGGAAATTTGTAGCAGGCATATCAGAGAATTTGACTATCATTTTTTATATTTTTAAATATTTTTAAATATTTATATAAAAATATATAAAATCCCAGTAATGACATGTTATGTTTGCAATATCATCACTGTAAAATGTGACAGATTTTTTAAAAAAGGTTTTTATTCATTTATTTGACAGATCACAAATAGGCAGAGAGGCAGGCAGAGAGAGGAGAAGCAGGCTCTCTGCTGAGCAGAGAGACTGATGCGGGGCTTGATCTCAGGACCCTGAGATCATGATCTGAGCCAAAGGCAGAGGCTTAATGCACTGAGCCACCCAGGCACCCCTGAAAGATTATCATTTGATACCTTTCCCCAGAGTGACTATTAACAGTTTGTCCTATCAGTTGCTTTCTGTGTATTTTACACTAAGTGTGAAGTTGTATGCTTTTATGTGGTTTAAATAAGTGACATATTTTAAAATATTTATTTTATTTAAAATAAAATATTTCCTGTAGATTTTGTTGTCACTTCACATAGTTATTTAATAGATTTTAATTAATTTACGGTATTCAGAAGAAGAGTGAGAAAACCATCATCTTCAAGTTGCTGGCTGTGTAACTTCAAACATCTTTGTGCTTGTGTGTGTTTCTCTAGGATAGATGTCTTCAAGTGGAACTACTGGGTCAGAAAATACTGTGGGTTTATATATAGATAGATACTGTCAGATCTCCTTTGAAGAGTATGCACTCCTATCAGTGCGTTGTGGAACTACCCATTTTCCCCATTCACTACCTACTTGACTTCCCCGGTATATTAGATGTGAAATTTTTAAAGATAATAGCCTGACAGCTCATTGCCTGAGCATTTTGCACAGCTATTGGTTGTAAAAATCCTTTTGAAACAAAGTGGGACAAATACTTGGGAAATTATTCCTTTGTGCATTTGTTGGGGACATTTGTTATAACTTTCTCATAGGGTCATTCTATGTTTAAAGGTTACCACAGAAGGGAGTTTTATTTACCCTGTCCTTCAGGTTAATTTGCTGTTGTGTAAACTTTCTAATCAGGAAATAACATTTGGAGAAAAGGCTTCATGTTGCAGTTTTACTTCCTTTTGTTTTGGCCTTTAGAGTGTACAAAGGAGAAATGAATATTCTCTTAAAATGCTTATCTGCATATTGACATTTGCCTTTTCACAGATGATCTAAGTTCTTCGTGTACTGACTTCACACACGGTGCCGTGTGTGAATCGTGCCTCCTGTTCTTTCTCACGGTGGCTCCTTGCTGGGAGATGCCGGCGTTCTGCTGCTGGGTCTCCCGGCCCTGCACCTGAGTGGGGGATCCTGGCCCTCTGGGAAAAAGCTGGGAGGACTTGGATTTGATCCTCAAAGCGATGGGACTTGGGAGCCAGTGAGTGAACCTGTGGGAGGGTCAGGGTCTCTGTCTAAATAGGATCAACAGCCCCCACCATGGGGATTTCTGGGAAGAGTGGAAGTACTGGGGATTAGATACCTGTGCATAAAAGGGGCTCAGTAGCTTAGAACCGTTGTCTTATGACAGCTTTTCTGCCTTAAAATAATTTAGGAATCGGTTTCAGGATGATCTTTAAGGAAAGGAAGGAAGTTCTGAATTGCCCCAGAGTCAACTTTGCCATACCCAGTGAACTGGTGGGAAAGTAAGAATTAGAAACATTGTGAACACTGACCACTTTAAAATGAAAACAAACTATTTTTTTGCCAGACTATGTCTCCTAGTAAAGCATTTGATTTGAGATAACATTTTATTAGTCCTAATTTTTTTTTTTTTTTAAGATTTTGAGAGAAAGAGACTGCAAACATGAGCAGGGGGACGGGCAGAGGGAGACGCAGGCCACCACTGAGCAGGGAGCCCCCACGTGGGGCTCAATCCCAGGACCTCAGGATCATGACCTGAACTGAAGGCAGATCCTTAATCTACTGAGCCACCCAGGTACGCCTTGTCCAAATTCTTGTTTTAAAAAAGACTGCCTCAGGGTGCTTGGGTGGCTCAGTGGGTTAAAGCCTCTGCCTTCAGCTCTGGTCATGATCTTAGGGTCCTGGGATGGAGTCCCTCGTCAGGCTCTCTGTTCAGCAAGGAGCCTGCTTCCTCCTCTCTCTCTGCCTGCCTCTCTGCCTACTTGTGATCTTTCTCTGTGTGTCAAATAAATAAATAAAATCTTAAAAAAAAAAAAAAAAAGACTGCCTCTATTTCTGGCAATATGGAGGATTAGAAACACTGATAGATGCTAGGTAATACATTACACACACACGTATGCACATGTTGGTATTATATATATAAACACATTTAAATATATATAAACACATATAAATAAATCTTTGTAAATAAATAGCCAAGCTGACGAGAGAGTAAAGGAATTTTCATGATGTTGGAATTCGTTAATGCTGTTGATCTGATGTGTACCTGAAGGTATGTGCCAATTCTTGGTAGCCTAGAGCCTCAGTTTTGATGGGACTCTGAACATGAGGCTAGTGCAGGGTAGACAGAGGGGAGACCCAAGGATAATTTAAGGACTCCCAAAGGGCACATCTTCCTGGCGGGGGAGGAGACTGCTGTCAGAAAGAGTTCTTAACTACAGGACCATAGTCAACATTGTTCTGGTGCCAGAATACATACTATATATGTGGGGCTTTAAAAAAAAAATTTTTTTTTAATGGATTGCTACTGAACCCAGCAGGAGAGAACACACATCTTTGCTGGAAGACCTCTTTTTGTTTATTTATTTATTTTTTAAAGATTTTATTTATTTATTTGGCAGACTGAGATCACAAGTAGGTAGAGAGGCAGGCAGAGAGAGAGGAGGAAGCAGGCTCCCTGCTGAGCAGAGAGCCCGATGTGGGGCCCGATCCCAGGACCTTGAGACCATGACCTGAGCCGAAGGCAGAGGCCCAACCCACTGAGCCACCCAGGCGCCCCTTTGCTGGACAAACTCTTTTTAAACCAAGGCCTCCAAGATTCCCCACAGATGGAGTATCAAGGACATGAGTTCATATTGTCCTGTGAAGGAACATACATAGAAACAAGTTCCCCTAAGTGAGAGTCAGGAGATACAACAAACTACATAAGCTCTCAAAGGTTGCAGATAGTAGAATTACCATATAGAATATAAAATCAGTATATCTACTGTGTAGAAATAAATCAGAGACTGAGAATATGATGAAGGATAAGGATCAAAATTGACCATAGTTTGAAAAAAGGACCAAAGAGATCTTTAATAAATGATACATACATATTTAAATTAAAAAGTAGACTGATAAAGTACTTTAGACACAGCAAAAGTGAGAGCTGAAATGGAAGATAGGCAAAGATTGAAAGTACAAAAAAAAATGGTTAAGAGATAGGAGAGGATAGGATGAAAATGTCAAACGTGTTGAAGCAATCTCAGAAAAAGAAAGGATGGAAGATACAGAACAAATTTATAAACAAAACAACAAAAAAACAAAGTTATGATGGCTGAGACCTGTTCAAAAGTGGCGAAGTATATAAATGGGAAGCCAATGAATACTAAATTGATAAATAAAAAGACATTCCTACTGGATACATGATCATTGAGATGAGAATATTGACCTTGATGGTGGAGGGGAGGGTAAGTACAAAAAAGGACAGGTAACCTAGAAAGGAATGGCAGACAACTAGATTCTATTTTAATAGCAAATGTAGAAGTCAAAAAAGTGACGAGAAAAAAATTTATCCTACAATTCTGTATTAAGGAAAACCATCATTCAAGAATGAATGCAAAGTAGATCTTTTAAACTAAAAGAATAGCTAAAGGGATAATTCTTCTGTGCGTTTTAACTCTGGTGAGTTGGGAGGAAGAAAGAAAATCAGAGGGCTGGGAAGAGCAGTGAGAATTTTAGGAGGTTGTGATTTAACCTCCCCATGAGCTCCAAAATGCCATTTAAAAAATTAAACACTTTATGTGAGTTGCTTGCGTCTGATGACTGATAAGGGTTAGATTTGGCTGTCTTTGCAGTTTATAAGGCTGAATATTTATGTAGATGTTGGAAAACAGAGATGGAAGAATGATGGGTTGAGTGGGAACTCATGGGCCCTGTGGGGAGTGGATGGCTGTAAACACTCGCGAAGGCTATGATATTAGGGTGCAGGCTAAGCAGCTCTCCCAGGAGAAAGGGCTGTCCTGGCTAACAAAAGAAAACAAAAATCTTAAATCTGCCATTTGGAAAAGAATGCTCTCCATAGTAAGTTACATTGTCAGACTTGCCTACTTGCTCAGTGTAATAGGCCATGTCTGCGTTAGTCACATAGCTGTCTTTCTGAATATATTTTAACTCTGTAAATATTCTTTCTGGAGAGACTGCCTTAAGCTTTGAATGGAAAGCTAGCTCAAATTGTTTACCTGTCTATCTACATCTAAGAACGGGGTGACGTTCCGAGGCCGGGGCCAAAATCGTAAACACTTCAGTGAGGTTACTGTGATGAAAACAGTCTGGAATTGTATTTTATTTTATTATTTTTATTATTTTTTAAAAGATTTTATTTATTTATTTGAGAGACAGACAATGAGAGAGAGCATGAGTGAGGAGAAGAGCAGAGAGAGAAGCAGACTCCCTGTGGAGCTGGGAGCCCGATGCGGGACTCCATCCCGGGACTCCGGGATCATGACCTGAGCCAAAGGCAGTCGTCCAACCAACTGAGCCACCCAGGCGTCCCTATTTTTATTATTACTATTTTTTAAGGATTTTAAGCCCACTGACTGAGCCAGCCAGGCACCCCTACTTTGGGGATTTTTATTCAATTACTCATAAAATTATTTGTTCATTTGTGAGTTTAAGACATAATAAAGAGCTATATCTCCTAGAGATCCCAATAAAGAGATGTGTATGGAATATGAAAATAACCTGAATTTGTATTTTGGTGTCTTATTCTGTTTTAATAGTTGGTAAAAGTCCATTCTACCATGATTGTTTGATCACCTACAGTGAGTAAAGAGGTCAAATAGAGTTCTCCCACCAACTTTTTTTTTTTTTTAAGATTTTATTTATTTATTTGACAGACAGAGATCACAAGCAGGCAGAGAGGCAGGCAGAAAGAGAGGAAGGGAAGCAGGCTCCCCGCTGAGCAGAGAGCCTGACTCCGACTCCGGGGCTTGGATCCTAGAACCCTGGGCTAATGACCTGAGCTGAAGGCAGATGCTTAATGACTGAGCCACCCAGGTGCCCCAGAGCTCTCTCTCTCTCTCTTTTTTAAAGGTTTTATTTATTTATTTGACAGGCAGAGATCACAAGTAGGCAGAGAGAGAGAGAGGAGGAGGAGGAAGCAGGCTCCCTGCTGAGCAGAGAGCCCAGATTCGGGGCTCGATCCCAGGACCCTGGGGTCATGACCTGAGCCTAAGGCAGAGGCTTTAACCCACTGAGCCACCCAGGCACCCCCCCTGCCCTAGAGCTCTTATTTTATGTGTTTTAATCCCTGTTTGTTGAAGTCAGAGGTTATTCCTTGACTGGTTCTATACTGAATAAAATACCTCCTTATGTATTCGGAATAAAAAATTGAAACCGTTTTGTTTTCAACTAATGAAATCTTCCTGTGACTGAATCAGAACTGTTTAAAACTATTAATGTAGGTTTGGAATTTACAGTTTTGTGGCATAGTGTACAGTGAATACTCTGAAGATGAAGTCTTAGTGAAACTCTGAACTTGCTTGGCTTTGAGAACATTTCTCTGATCGTGGTCATGCTGGCTTGATGGGATTTGCCAGTTCTTGAAATTGGCTTTTGTTAACTTGTAGGTTCTTCAGTATAACTTACTGAAATATAAAATGTATAGAACTCTGCTCTAATTATCTAATTTAAAGTAAGGACTTCTACTAATCTATTCTCTACAGCCAAACAGTTGGTGAGGCTAAAAGTGATTTATTTTTCTTGTTTCATATAGATTAAATCCATGGTAATTATCAGGTTTAATTAGGTAATTCCTAGTTGGTACTAGAAGTTGAAAATATTCATTTTCTTAGCTATGTATCTGATTATGAAAAAGACTATCATAATTCTTGCTAGATCATCATCGGTACATGCTTAAGAAAATCTCCACTCCCACCTTCCCTCAGTTGCCAAACATAACACAGATGACTTTCTGATCTGTGTTTTAATTTCACCTCTCTGAATCCAGGCAACCAAATTCCTTTCCAATCAAACAGGGTGTAATAAGTAAGATACTTTGAAGCCTGCCCTTCTGAGTTATGTTCATATTCATAGGCAGGAGAAGCATTCTCATTATTTGCTTGATGCATCCTTTGCATGGAGTTACTTTTACTGGACCGAATGTACTTGCCTTTTTAGTTCCCATGGCCAGCGCTCCATAAGCAGAACCTAGATCATGGATGCTAGTAAGCTTCTCCCTTTTCCAAAAGGGGCCATAAAATTAAGTTTTGCAAGCATTCTGTCACTTTGGGTGGGAAGACGATACTCACATGTTGATAGAATATAATGTTGGAAAGTGTAGATTCATCTGGTACACGAACAGCACACAGTTTGAAAATAAATGTCAAACAAGCATTTTCATCTGGTGGGAATTCTGAGGTGAGAGGTGTGCCTGTTAAAAGGGCTAAAATACCACTTCTAATTTTTTTTTAAATTTATTTTCTTTTTGAAGAAGTAGTTAACTTCCGAGTATTCTAAAGCAGGTATTACTAGCACTCAGGGGCAAACCCTTCAGGTAGAAAATAAAACTTAAGTCATGGTCCTTTAAGTGTACGTGTCCTGAAGCCAGACCATTTATATACCAGTTGTGGCTTGTGGAGTATTACTTCAGAAATGTTCGTGTCGGGTTTTTCCCTGCTGGAAGTCTCAGTACTAGGGCACCCCTCCCCACTCCTGTAATTGGCCAGGGTGAGGGGGCCAGGTGTCTGCTCCACCACAGTAAGATTTAGGACAGCAAGATGATTGTGCCCGCCTAGGAAAGTAAATTGACCTTTGTCTTCTTTCTCTCCTAGGTTGTCTTTTTACTCGGGCCACTCTTCATTCTCCATGTACTGCATGCTCTTCGTGGCAGTAAGTACTCTGCGTTGGTGTCCGGTGGGTTGCGCGCTCATGTGTTCCGCCTCAGGGTCCCCTTCCGTTCGGCCAGCTCCGTGCGGCATCCTCCGGAGCTTGGCTTGTGTGGTTCGGAGAGGGGCCTCCCGTGCTTCTGTCGCAGCCAGTCACTACTGGGTGTAGAGGCGGCAGACAGGCACACTCGCTGTATGGGTGGTGAATCGGGAGCTTTCAGGACCGTACAGGGTCTTTCCGGATGAAGGTGGTGCTTCCTTCCGGTGGGAGAAACCTAATCAAGTCTGCCATCCTGGTGCTCAGAGTCAGTGGATGTGGGCCCTTACTTTGGGACATATTTTCTGCAACATACCAGCAGCTTCTCTGTCATCACCGCAGGTCCCTGCTCTGAAGAACTGGGCCAAGGTGGCTGTGCTGGGCAATGACCTGACCCTAATTGGGAGCCCTGACCTTAGGAGCTCAGGGGGCCCCTGTCCTGTGCGGGGGTTGCTGGGTTTAGGGGTGGAGCTTCCAAATTTGTGGACTGTGAAGGCAGGGGTGGAGCTTCCAAATTTGTGGACTGTGAAGGCAGTGGTTGTTACTCCTTGAGTAGGTTTTGTCTTCCTTCCACTTTCTGAAATACTTGATTGACTGCTTTCCATGGGTCTAGAAAGGTTTCAGTTTCTGGAAGAAGTAGTTGCTGCTCAGGGAGCTTAGCATCTTTCTGGTTGGGAGGTTCAGTTGTGTCTGCTAACCCGGACAGCAGTCTGCCAGTCAGCACTTGCAGCATACAAAGGGGACAGTGAAGAGGGAAAACATATTTGCATCCACATTTTGCATCTCTAGAGATGAGTGTTTATCCAGTGTCACTTAAGGAAGATGGGCTTTAGGTCATATACTCTCCGATCCCTGTGAGTCTTTCTCTATAAAATTATCAAAATTTGTTGGGAAAGAGGGGACATCTCTACCCTAAATGATCAGCTACAATTTTTGTCTTAACTTTGTTAGTGGATTTTTATGTGGTTATGTTCTGTGTGAATTTGCTCTTTGCTCTTTTTTTCCCACTCTCCTTGGTCACATTCTGTGCTCTAGTATTTAATGCTTACATTATAGGTCTAGAATATGTAATAGAATAGACTGTTGGGAGTTAGTTTGGTCTCACTTGGAGATTTTTAAAAATCAATTTTTACCAGAATCCTGCTTTCATTTGAAAAACCAAATTTGAAAAGTCTAAAGAATGTAAAAATTACAGATGTGTGTGCTGTACAAAATGCAAACCCATGATTTCAAAACCATTACAACTGAGCTAATTTTTGGCTTCTTCACCATTACTGGAAACGTCAGTCTTTTGTCTTAGGTTAATTTAATTTTGCAAGGAAGCAACAGGGTACCAATTAACAGAATTGGGGGCTTCCATTTTAAAATACACACCCAAACGTTTCTGAAAGTGTGCCATGGGGAATGTGGTTATTTAAATGGAGAAACAAGAAATACTATTCCAATATGCGCTGTTCATATATCCCATTAGGAAAAGTTAGCATTCTTTCTAAAGGGAGCCACCGTATATTTTCCTCTTAAATAGGGCATGGAGTCTGGAGGAGATGAAGGCTAGAGCCATTAGTATCCTGAGAAATCTTCCCCAAACCCGAAGTCTTTGACAACACTGATGGCTTTTCAGTGTTTGAACATGTTTTATATGCCCTCAGCCAGACCTTGTCAGTGCCACTTCTGTGTTTTGCTCCCTCACCTGTGTGTATCTTTAAGTCCTTAAAGAGAGAGTCCTTTAAGTCTTTAAGTCCTTAAGGAGAGAGAGAGTCCTTAAGTCCGTCAGAGTCAACATTAAGACTAATGTTGATATTAATGATTTGCATTTAAACTACTTTGTTGACTCTTTCTGATAATCCTCATGAAGTAGAAGAGGGATGGTTACCACCCTTTTAGTAGGGGAAATAGGAGCCTTGGGAGGCTGTTGAGGTCAGTCAGCTCTCTAGTGTTCATAGGGTTCCCTTGCTTTGCTGATAGACTGCTTGATCTGAACCCTAGCCCAGTTACTGTAAAGGTCAGGTGATGACTTTTAGCAACTGTCCCCCCGCCCTAAAGATTTTATTTATTGATTTGACACAGAGAGAGAGAACACAAGCAGGGGGAGCAGCAGAGAAGTGGGGGAAGCAGCAGGGGAAGGGAGAGAAGCAGTCTGATGGTGGGGCTCATTCCCAGGACTCTGGGAACATAATCTGAGCTGAAGGCAGAGGCTTAACTGACTGAGCCACCCAGGCACCCCCAACTGTTTTTTTTAATTGTAAAGAATATATTCTCAGATGTATCATATTCCATATCCCTTAGTCTACTGCTCATGTTTACTCCTTTACCCCTTCTCAAAATATCTGTTCATTCAATTATAAACTTTAAGGGCTTTTTTGTAAAATATGAAACTACCGTATAGAACATGAAATTAATATATAGAGGGCCTCAGTGGTAAGCCTGTTGTGTGGACACCCAGGAGTGTATGAGGAGGTAAGTTAAAGATCTAAGCAGAGGGAAAATGACCTTAACTGTAGGTTGGTAACCGGGTCAGTATGAGCTCTTAGAGGTAAAATTAAAATGGAAAGTTCAGATAAAGAGATTTGTCATAGACCAAGGCCTTTATGGAGAGGAAAGTTGGCCAGAGCAACCATGCACTGCATTTCAGTGACTCTTAAGCAGTGGAAATATTTACTTGATGTGGATGTAGGCCCCAGCTTTTATTTCAGCCCCTGAACACAGATGTCTCCCTGCTTTCCAGCTTTCGCATTTATATGCAACATTTAACCACTCCCATATCCTCTGCCAGTTCCTTAGGCAGTGACTCATCTTGTTTCCCGAGGCATCTTGGCATCGTGGGTCAGTCCCAGATTTGGGTGGAGATATACAGTCATTCAAATTCTGAGGACAGTTTTTGATAGCCAAAACTTCCGCCCAGAATTCCTGACACCCAGAAATTAACTTTAAAAAGTCTCTTAAAGAAAATATCCTGACCATTGTTTTCCTCTGGCGGGCAGCCCAGCCCTGAACTTAACAGTGGTAGAGCACCCATGAAGAGCACCTAGGCTGGCAGGAGCATACGATAGGGCTTCTTTGCACATTCCTAGTTCAAGTTCTTAGTGATGCCCACTGAACTTGGCCAACTGCCAAAGAATCCAAATTTACTTCACTGTCCAGGAAAGGAACCATGTTACGAGACTATTCTTTTTGCAGTATATATATAGATAGATCTCTCTATATATAGGTTGTGTTGGAATATACTGAAGGAATAAACTGAAACACGTTTCCCAGCACTGTACTATGAAGCCTGAAATCTCAGATTGTGTTTCTCATCGCCATTAGTATCTGTTAGGAAATTCTTGGATTAATTTTTACAGTGGGGTCCCAGGCACCTTGGTGTCTGGGTCTTGCCCCCCGCCGCTGTCTGGTAGTGCTCTTTGATACCACCCACTTCTCTCTAGATTTGTACCACCTCTTACCCGCACTTACCATGTAGTATCTACGATTGGTGAATATTTCATGAGATGGTTTCCAAAGTGAATTAATGCCAGGCATTGCACAAGTGAACAGAGCCCAGGAACTACATGAATCTTGTCTAAATGTAACATGGAATTCTACATCTAAGTTTAGGAACTCTGAATCCTAAAGATGGTGAAATTGAAGTCTAGAGTAAAGACTGTTTAACAGAGGTCACCCTTAGGGTGTTCTCCTGGCCAGATCGGTCTTCAAGTGGAGGTGGAACAATATATTGCCTGGCTGAGTCTTAGAAGCTGTTTTCAAAATAAGCAGAGTAAGAAACAGTTGTTTGTGTTGAACACGCTACTGTTGCTCTAGCTCAGAAGTTGGCAGATGATGATGATTTTGGTAAAAGGTTAGGTCATAAACTTTGTAGTCCACAATGCAGTCTCCGTTGTGTATTCTTTTTTTTAAATAGTCCTTTAAAATGTGAAAACCATTCTTAGCTTGCAAGCTGATCCCCCCTGACTCTAATTAAAATGGAAAAATTAAAAAAAAAAAAACCTCTCATTTTAAGAATAGATTATTAAGAAACTCTGTGAGACAACAGCGTTTTGTAGTTAAGTGTTAGACGATCAAGGAAAGGCAAAAATAAACCAGCCTCACAAAATGTTTTGGTCAGCAACCAGGTTTTAAAAGTGAGAAGTTAGACCCTTTATTGGAAGCTAGTTTTTTTTTTTTTTCCAGAAATTTTAGGCAAAATAGGCTTGAGTCTTTTTTGGTGATAGTAAGATAATGAAAGGATACCTAAGTAGTGTCAATAGACATTGAATTTCCTCATTAAAAAAAAGCTCTGTGTGTGTGTGTGTGTATAATTTTTTTTTTACAAATAAAAGTATACTTTTGCATTTTTTTTCCAATGTGACCCCATGCATTGAAAAGTCCACGGTTTATTTTGACGAGGTCTTCGTGTGCCCTACAAAGCTATCATGAGGCTTTATTCACACAGATTCAGTGCTGGATTCTCTCCAGGTGAGCAGGAAGGCCTCTCTGCACTTGTCAGGGAACCATCTGCTGCCTGCATGGAGTGTCTTCCTACAATCCCCTCTGCCTTTGAATATCTGGTTATTTTGAGCAAATTGATTCTTTCTGTCCTTGTTCTCTTAAGGAGTAAGAAATTGCCTTTATGAGTCTCTACTAATCTCAGCTAAGCAGCTTTTATTTCTTTAAAAAATACCGGATGTAGTAACTTATTTTCAATAGGTTTTACTTTGCTAAGAGACTGGACTTTTTTTTTTTTTTTAAAGAGACTGGACACTTGACCCTACATTGAGCAGTTTTATTTTCCTGATCAGAAGCCTGATGCAGAAGAGTGGCTAAGAGCCTACCCTTGCTCAGTTTGCTTTTGTTGGAAGGAAAAACTAAATCTGGAACTTTCCTTTTTACAAGCGTCAGTAGTGATGCCTGGTTTTAGTGAGGACATTCCTGGAGGATATTGGTGGATTATCCCCAAGGCTAATTACCAAACTATTTTTTGCTTTCTAAATCTGGGCTATGTGCAGTCACTGGTTGTATCTGATTTGCCCTGAGCTCTTGCTCTGATGCACCGTCTGGTCACGAAGATAATGGTTCCCCTGCTGGAGATGGAGAAATCGAGATAGGCCTCACTATGGTGAGGCCTGGAGGTGGTTAATTTGCTCTCCAAGTTCTTCTGTGGTAGGTGTCTGTCCTGCCTCTCTAATAGATGAAAAAGTGGGCAGAGCAGTGTGAAGGTTAGTAAAGTATATGATGGTTCTTTGTTTTTCCTGCTAATTTTATTCTGTTTGTGCCTCCTAGAACCCCACATGCCTCTTGACTTTTCTTGTGACAGAAGGGATGACATTAGTGGTAGGCTCAGTTCCTTTCACAAACTTGACTGTTCGTTTTGCCTCTGGGAGTACCTCAGTGACCAGCTGCACATTATTGCTTCTGTTCTGCCTTTTCCACCCTTTCTCTTATTTGTAGTTGGGAACTTTCTGCTTTGTTGTTTCTTTCACCAGAAGGTTGGATATTAGGATCAGGAGGGATCCAGAGATTAGAATTTCTCACTTGGCAGTACTCTGTCCACCAGTGGACCAAAATCCCCACGGGGCAGGTCAGTTGAGGCCAAACTGAAGCATGCTCAGAAAAGAATCTTAAAATGGCCCTGAGAGAATGATAGAGATGGGTAGGGTGGCGGTGCACCCTGGCATAGGGTAGGGTGGCGGTGCACACCTTGTACTGTACATAGAAAGAAGTCATGAAGTAAATCCCATGCCCACTACCAGAAGGCTCTTGTTCAGTAGACATTTAATGTATGTTCCCATGGGATTATGTTTTTCAAGTTTTTCTCACAGTTTGAACACTGGTGTATAAATACTATTTTCCTTCCCAATTGAAACTTACCTTTTTAAAAAGTAAAACTCACCATTCAAGTCACAGAAATCCAAATTAAGAACAAAAATGGGATTCCGATTAAACACAGAGGTAGCTAGTAGTTGGCACTTTATCTTTGGGTTATAAGCAACTGACTCATCTCCCAGAGAAAAAATTGTGTGTTTTAAGATTTATTTATTTGAGAGAGAGAGGGAGAGCATGCGCATGCTTATGAGCGGGGGGGGGGGGGGGGGAGAGGAAGGAGGAGACAAGCCGACTCCCTGCTGAGCAGGGAGTCCCATGTGGGGCTTGATTATAGGACCCTGAAATTATGACCTGAGCCAAAATCAAGGGCCAGACATTTAACTGACTTGACCCACTCAGGCGCCCCCCAAACAGTTTAAAGACACAGATGGGCTACAACTAGCACACCACCAGGAACTGGACTTGGTCTGCCTGTCTCACTGGCCGCCTGGCTTTTTGGTGTGGCTGCCACTCTGCTCCATCCTTTGACCTCTCGTCATGGCTTGCTGTCCTTGTCTAACCATAGCTTTTGCTTCCTTGTAAGTTTAGTTTGCAGGTAGCCTATCCTGTACCCTGTAGGCGCTCTTTCTATACATTCTGAAAAAGAGAACTTGTTCATCCTTCTGCAAATTCCAGAGGGAGAATACAGCCCAGCAGATCTCTGGATCAGGCCTGTCATAGGTCATCTTCAGTGCCCTCTGTAAAGAGAAGGCATAGCAGTGTGGTCCGGATGGGGCTCCCCCTCCAACTGTGTCTGTGGAAGAACAGTTCCTCCAGGAGGGGAATTTGTAAGTCGTTGACACTGCCACTGAGTCTATTCCGAACCGTACAAACACTGGGTGTAGAGTTCCTTACTTAGCTCTTCTGAGCTTTAAGAGAGAAGCAATGGACTTCCTTACATGGATGTGTTCAGTGCATAAGTGATTAGCAAATGCATGTGTAGGGAGTGGGGAAGGTGGGGGGAGTGGAGTTTTAAAGGCAGGGACTTACAGAGCCTTTTTATTATAAGCTTCAGCATTAAAGCAGGAGTTCTGTCCCTATATGTAGTTCTAGTAGAGCGGTGGTGAGAGCTTCCAACACTGTTGTTCTGAGACAGTTATGAACATAGACTTCCCTCAATAGAGTCTTGTTTTTTAAAGGTACATATACTGTCTTTCCTCTTTCCTCTTAAAGGACAAGGAATAAAATAAAAAGTGATAATCCACAAAATGAAAGAATGGAAAAGGAGAGAACAGGCAAGAGGTAATGATTTGGGGGAAGGAGTTAAATGAGTGGTAGAGGAAGTCAAATCTCTAGTGCCTCCAGAGGGTGAGGTATTACAAGATCTGCACTGCAGAACCTGAGAAAGGCTTAACGCAGAGCCACCAGAAAGACAACACTGTCTGCTCTGTTGAAGCTGCTGATGGAGGAAAAGACTTTGGCTGGCAGCATGGGAGGAAAGTCATCCACATCTGGAGTGGTGGGCGTGTCCGCTGTGGAACTCAAGTGGTCCAAGGTCCAGGAAACTCAGTGTGGTTAGGTCCGTGGCATCGGTTGAAATGGAAGATTCTTCACAGCGACAAACAGGGCTGTCGTGATACCTGGTCTTCCCAGAGCTACACTAAGTATCTTGGACTCAAGGAAACAGCAGGAAAACAGGAAGCACACCCAGTTAGTCCGTCTCACCTAGAGCTGAGAACTGTTTTGTGACCACAGCCTGCATAAACACCATGGCCATTAGTCATCAGAAGAGTCAGAGCCTGGAGGGGAGGGTAAGGTTAGGGGTAAAACCACAATGGGGGGATTCCTAGTACCCCCTCAGGGTGAAATCATCTCCGGGTAGCGAGAGAAGAGGGTAACATCTATACTTGGGTAGATGGGTAAGGAGAAACTAGCTATTTAGAGGGGTGAGGGTTTCACCTAAAGTACATGGAAGCTTAGGTACTAGTCCATAAGTGAATGCTAATTCTTTTCACAGGGATGTTAGAGGAATTTGGGGGCAAGCTACCTAGAGTTAAAGTGAGGGTCTCTGGAAGGAAAATACTGTCAGAAGGATTTTAGAAGCCCAAGTGAGGAAGGACCTTCAAAGTCCTGAGTTTTCTTTGAGTTGGAAGCACAGATTAGGACTACGTGTAAATCCGTTTTATAGTTGGTATTGTTTCTTTCGTGCTATGTCCTTAACAGAGACATATTAAGTATTTATAATTCATAGGTATATAATTTTATGATCTGAAGAACCCATGCCTTTAACAGATATATGAAAAGGCAGCTAAATAAGCAAAAGAGGGACAGCTGAACTTTTGGGGAGTAACATCCAAAACTTGGCTTCAGCCCCAGTCCAAGTACTATTCTTTTTAAAAGAATAAAACATTTCCAATGAAGATAGAATCTAGTGAGGGGAATGTTAACTGGCATGGTTGTGTTACCTAACTGGCTTCAGTTCCAGATGCAAACTTTTCTTCAGCCAGAACCAACTATCTCCCCAACTTCAGAATCTTGAGACAAGCCTCTTACTGTTTACATTTTTATAGTTTCAACAACAAAGAGGGAAAGGAGAGGCTCTGCAGAAAGTCAGGAGCACTTTAACCAGCTAACAAGTGCAATTCAATTGAACAACTGGTATGCTCTTTTACAATTAGATGTTTCTACTGTAAAACACTTGATAAAATTAGACAATCTCTGAGTTTTTGCCAGCTGCTGAGAAATGAGTATTTGCTCACAGCAGTGCACAAAGAACTGGGAATGGATCTGTTTATCTATTTCAAGTAGGCAGTATCTATGGGCATAGCCATTCATAAATTGTTGGAATCCATTTAATTGTTATGAGTCACAAATTACCAAACAGAAGTTTTAAAATATATTTTAAAACCATATTCTTATTAGATAGAAATAAGGCAAAAAATTTTTTTGTTTTGTTTTTTAAAAAGAGACCAGATTTGCTGAAAGGAAATGACAGGAAAACTATCCAAACCCTTCTGCATCACAGTCTTTAGAGATGCACCCAAGTCAAAGGCAGGCTGACACAGAAAAGGGGAAATTCTCAAGTCCCTGATGAGTACAGGGAAAAGTCATGGAACTTAAAAGATTACAGAGCACAGGTGCTAATCAAAGACTATTTCACTGCTGGGTCAGAGCTCAACTAGAATCTGTATTATTTAGGCAGAGTATTAGATTTACTTAAAATACAGATTATGTAGTCTCCACTGCCCTTTAAAATAACCCGAAGTGAGCAGAACTCTTGAGTAAATTGAATCAATTAAACAAACTCAATCTCTAGATAGATTGGGTGGAAAACATAGCAGCTGGGCCCAGGGTAGACACCTTGTGCTCAGAATGCTAGCAGTTTGTCCCAAGACTTGGAACTAAGGATAACACTTGGCTGTGAATCAGAATTACAACAGATGCAAGAGGAGAAGCTGCCCTTGAAATCCTTGGAAGTCCTGAACATGGACACCCCTTGCCATGTTTACAATTTGAATAGTCATCTAGATAGGGAAAGTAATGAACTGTTCTAAAGACAAGTTTCTGGGGCAGTCCCTTTTTGTTTGGCTTATTTAAAAGGATTAAGTTGCAGGTGTTGATGAACATAAGAATGCCTAAAGTCCTGTTCTATATATAACTTATACTCTGATTAGTTAATGGTTATTAATAGTGATGGTTATTAATATATAATGACTTGTTCATGTAAAACACCAACCCTTTCGGGGTGTGGTGATACTTAAAATGTATAAAGTTTCCAGTTGGTATGTTGAGCTCTTCTCTTTATTCCTATCTTCTTTATTAGCTTTACCTTCAAGCCAGGATGAAGGGAGACTGGGCAAGACTCTTACGCCCCACACTGCAATTTGGTCTTGTTGCTGTGTCCATTTATGTGGGCCTCTCTCGAGTTTCGGACTACAAACACCACTGGAGCGATGTACTGACTGGACTCATTCAAGGAGCCCTGGTTGCAATATTAGTTGTAAGTATATAGGGCAGCAGCCTACAGCTTGATACTGATAAACACGGGGAGGAGTTAAGTAGAAATCCTGTCCCAGGGAGAAAACAATCCAAAGGCAGATAATGTGGCTCAGTAATTTTTACTGGGTAATCACTCGATGTTACTATGTTGCTCTTTCCAAAAGTTACAAAAATCTTAACTATATGTACTTTTGTAAAAGGCTACTGCTATAGTGTTTAGTTTCGTTTTGGTATGGATTGCAGAATAACCTAAGTGCTAACAGAGTAAATCTATTTACTCAAGACCTAACTAAGCAACTCTCAATTTAATAGCATCTTTTTCTAACTCCGTTAGTCCCCCCTTTTTTTGGGTACCCCTTCTCTGTGATAGGGTTTAATTTCTGCCAACTGCCTGTTGCAACTGTGTATATGGTTTTTAAACTGAGAATGGGACAAAAGTATTTAATGATGTAATTTAAGTATAACTTGTTTTCTGTAGGCAGTGTATGTAGCTGATTTCTTCAAGAACAGAAATTCTTTTAAAGAAAGGAAAGAGGAGGACTCCCACACAACTCTGCATGAAACACCAACGACAGGGAATCACTTTAGGAACAGTCACCAACCTTGAAGGTAGCAGAGTGCCCAGGTGAAGCTGGCCCGCTTTCTAAAGGAAAATGATTGCAACCAGAAGACAAGAGGATGAGTTTTCTTCATGGTGTACAAGCCTTTAAGGGACTGCTGCTGCTATACCTCTTGGATGCCCACTTTACCTGTGTGTATATAGTTACATTTAACACAGTGGTTCTCTAATAGCTCTAAGTTCATTAAAAAAAAAAAAAAAAAAATCAAGCCTTTCACTAAAACAATGCCCACCTGTACATTTTTTATTAAAAAAAATGTAATGCTTATGTACAAATGTGTATGTAATATGCTTTCTTCGGATGATGCCTGATTGAAGTATATAATACATATTAAAATGTCTGAGTACAACTGCCTTGAAATGGGAGAATCAAATCAACATTTCTGTAAGCATTTGTAGTCATCTGTAATCAGGTGGTGAAAAATTTAAAATCCCACATTCGTTTAGCTAATTCTTTATAAGTAGAGGCTGGCAGCAAACACAATATCTCTCTTGATTTTGGTGATTCCTAAGAGAAAAGAAAAGACAGTTTAAACCTCCAAGATCACAATGATTGTAATTCCCCTCTGGTGGGGTTTTAATACAACAATCCTGATGACACAAAGCCTTGTTGGTCTAAGAGGAGAGCAGGGTAACTTAGAAACCAGATTCCTACTCTTGTGACCCTAGATTCGGTAGTACCCTGTGTGTGTGTGTGTGTGTATGTGTGTACGGGGCTGAGACGGTGTCTATGCACAAAAACTCACTGAAGAAAGGACTAAACTGTCGAAGGCAGTTAGCTGACCCCAAAGCATGAATTTTCAGCCTATTTCAGGAGACACTTTATTTTCACTTACCACGTGAGATTCTTTCTGAACTAAGGCAGGACAAAATTTATTATTTAATAAATTTACATAACTAAACTCTGGCTGATTAAATAGGCCTGCCCCATCAACCGTATGGAAACAGTACCCAGTTGTTGCACACCTCTGAGGACACTGGTTAGCAGAAATCATTAGGGATTGTGACTATATGAGCAACTAACTCAGAACGACAAGGTGCTGGCTGCTATTCTTTAAGTAATTAACTCACAGCCCTTTTTCTTGGCAAATATTCAGATGGAACAAACTGTAATCAGGTTAGGCAGGCCCCCTGCCTGCCTCTAGTTACTACCACCTTAGACTGGCCATCTGGTTTTACCTGGTCTTCCTGCTTCCACCGTGCTAATCTGCAGACCTCCCTACAATGCAACAGCAAGAACTGCCAGAGCACACCACTCCTGTGGTCAAACCTCCAATCATTTCACAAAAAAGCCAGGGGCTGAGGGGTAACATGATCATCTCTTTTCTCCTTTCTACTATTCTACTCCTCACTCTGCTCTAGCCACATTGGTCTCTTGCTCTTGCTTACATCTATCGGGCATACGTGAAGGGCCTCAATACCACCTTCTGAGTGGAGGCCCTAGCCCATCTCCTCTATCCCTCAATTCCTATTGTCTCTTCCTTTCTTACTATAGACTTAGCACCACCTGAAATAGTTTAACTGTTGACTTATTTTATGTCTCCTCACATTAGAATGTAAGCTCCATGAAGGCAGGAATTTGTGTTTTTTTTTGTTCACTGCTGTATTCCCCTGGTGCTTAAAACCATGCTGCACATAGCACACAATAAATATTTATAAATGATTATATAAAAAATCTTGAAACTTTTTCCCAGAGAGACATTCTAAAATGTTATTTAAATACTACTACAAAACAAAACAAAAAAACCTAGATCGCCCTCCATGGCATTCCAGTGAAGAACATCTGAAAATGTCTTCCTATGTTATGGCCAAGAACTCAGGTCTCAAAAGATTTGCTTAATGATTAGAAAAGGGCCACAAACTGGATACTGACCTTCTGCAAATTTGTTTTCCAGCTCAGTGTTTCCAATGGCTTTTGCTGCTTGACACATCTGTCGAAGCAGTTCTTCCAGGCGCCTCATACAACGAATTATGCTGCCTGTAGAGAAAGGAAACAAATCACTTGTAAAATGAAAATAACCAGAACAGTAGAACTTTTGTTAGAGGCAAGGTAGGAGAACATGCGATGATTAACTAATAGTACTTTGAGGGACTTCCCATCCAATAAATGAGGTCGAAGACCTGACTGGCTGCCTGATCAAGGCACTAGGAGAGATACAAAATCAGAAAGTTTAATTTCCCATCCCTAGCTAATGGTAAAGAGTCCCAATTTATTATAATGTACTGACATTTGCTCTTGTAAGTTCACAAAATGCCCTGGGAGCAGGGGGAGAGCAACTTTGGATTAAGGACACCAAGATAACCTATAACCTGGGTCTGTAAGCATGAGGAGGTCTTTGTCAGACAGCAACAAAAGATGACCACTGGGCCAATGCAGGGAAGTACAACAAAAGTGCAGCTACTCAAGGACCCTGAGGGCGGCCTACTGAGGTATCTGGATACCATCTGGTGAAGAGAATGCAACTGGAGATTTTTAAGCAGGGGACGAACAGCAGGATCAGGTTTGTCATTTTAAAGCTGCAATCATTCATTCTTCTTGACCTTAGATTTTTACCAGTGCTTTCTCCATATCGTGTATCCTCAAGGGAGCACAAAGGAAAAGAGTCTATTCCCACTGGATCTGACTCCCTGAGATCAGTGTTTTAATCAAAGCTGAAGCTGTAAACATAATTTAACTTCTACCACACTTGAGCTAAACATCATTTGACTTCTACCACACTTAAGCAAGCAAGGGGCCTGGGATCCTTTCTCAGAGAGCTATCTGCTTAAATTTAAAAGTTTTGAGACTTTATTTTTAATGTGTGAAGTATATTAGAAGAATATCAGTCTGATATGCGAGGTATGAACTCCTCTAGTTTAAGTCCTTACCATTATTAACTCCTTTTAACACTGAACTGATCCATCAACATTTATCAAGTTCCTATAATACACTGTGCACAGTTGATTTTCTCTTAATGCCCTCCATGTTCTCTTCCACTGTGCCCAGTGCTTGAGGGGAAACTGGGGAGAGTTAACTCAGGAAGGAAGATGTAATTTGAGCTTAGATGAAGATAAAATAAAAGCCATTTGCCCAAGAGAATCCGCATAATCCAGCAGCAGGTGCCCACGCACATGTAAAGCACCTTCTCTTTCCTGTGGGATAATTCCAAGAGCCAAAGATAATACTGCAGAAGAAGGGCCTGCACCCCTAAGGACAACGTTCCTCGTTGCTGTACCCACCACTGAGCCAGAGCAATGAAAACATAGTGATGTTACTTTCATATTCTGGGAGGTTTGGGGGATGACACTGATAATGAAGATGACCAGCACACAGGATACCTTAAAAGACAAATGGGGATAATACCCTGCCATCTGCTACCTATAGGATGTTTGCCTACTTTAGATTCAGTTCAATACTATTTAAAGATTTTATTATTATTTATTTATTTATTTGACAGAGATCACAAGTAGGCAGAGAAGCAGGCAGAGAGAGAGGAGGAAGCAGGCTCCCCGCTGAGCAGAGAGCCTGATGTGGAGCTTGATCCCAGGACACTGGGATCGTGACCTGAGCCAAAGGCAGAGGCCCCAACCCACTGAGCCACCCAGGCGCCCCAGAGCAATACTATAATAATACAGAGAGTATCCTCTACCTAACTCTGAATTTGTCTGACAAATTTGTCTGACAAATTCTCTGACATTGGCAAAACTCTGAAGGAATGTAAAATGTCATGATACAGGCCTTCAGCCAAAATATTCCAAGCCCATTGGACTTTTTTTTCTTCTTTTTTTTTTGGTCTTGTTCTCATTAAAAGGTTCATGAATTCTAGGAAAAAACTCCAGCCTTAAAATATAGCCGATTTCTACTACACAACTCTGTTAAAGTTATTTAGTACCTAGCAAGGGACTTTGTGAGAGTCAACAGCAAAATGGCAATCAGAACAGAGACAAATTCTGTAAAATCCAACCAATCGCATATATACACATCTTATAATAACCCTCAGGACTTTCTTGTATTACTAGAGAGTAAAGTTACCAATGTTCCTAGTTACATTTAGGCATCAAAGAAAGGAAAAAAGGGTGATATCCAACACTTTCTGAGCACTTATTTTGTGGTGGATCTTCTGATACATTATCTCATGTAAAACTTCTCATTTGACGTTTACAATTGGACCAAGTACTGTCTCCATCCTCATTTTACAGAGAGGGAAAAGGAGGAGAAGTTGCATACAGAACCTGACCAAGGTCAGAGCCAGGAGTAAATGATGGAGGCAGGATTTGAATCCAGACCAAAGATTCTAGAGCCCAGGCATTTACCAATATCATAGTGCCTCACAGAAATATCTATATTTTCTAAATTTTCTATAATAAATGTATATTACCTTATAAATTCTAATTTATATATTTAAAGTAAGAAAAATTATATTTTTAAGTTTTTAAAGTTTGAGAGCACGCAAGTGCAAGTAGTGGTTGCGGGGAGGACAGCAAAGGGAGACAGAAAGAATCCTCAAGCAGACTTTCTACTGAGCACGGAACCTGACGTGGAACTCTATCCCAGGACTGTGAGATCACGGACCTGAGATGGAATCAAGAGCCGCTTGCCCCACTGACCCAGCGAGGTCCCCCAAATTTTTTTAAAGTTTTTTAGGCCTTATGCTAAAGCTTTTCACTTGCATAAAAATCTTCATTGCCAGGTAGTGACAGAGAATTTATATTAATGAGGTTCCAAAAATAGTAAGCAGTAAAAATTGGCAAGTACGATCCAAATAAAGGAGTCTTGTTTTCTAAATTTGGCAATTAAAGTCACTGGTGTAGTAATTTCACCTGATCTTAGCCAAAAGGCCAAGAGGCGAATCTCCTAGTAATTTCAACAAACTGAGATAACACATTACCATGGATCAAGATGGAAATGGGGCGGGGGGGTAAGGAACTAAAGGTGGTCTGTTCTCAACTAGTCCTGAGCCCCTGCTGTAAAAGGAAGGAGGGATTAAAGGTGATGACAACAAAATACCTGCCAAGACAAACTGACAGCAGCAGCTCCCATTTATTGAATGCTATGTGCCAGACACTGTGCTAAAGGCTCTTTATATGTCATGTTAGCCTCACACTATGAGGAAGGAGCTATTACACTCATTTTATAGCCAAAGAAACTGAGGCACAGTTTAGTAAGTTGCCCAAGATCATTTAACTGAGTGAGTAGGATTTATGGCCAGGATTTGTGCTCTTGCTCTTAACCACCTGATTATGTTTGTAGCTGAAAAAGGTGTGGATGAAAACTATAAGCCTATTATTAATGGCAAGATTGAGGAAGGTGGAGAAAAGAGTGAAGCAAGGCCCTGAAATTCAGAGCAAGGGCGGAAGGGTCCATCTTCCAAAGAAGAAAGAATAAGGTAAAGGACAGAGGTACATGAGTTTCTCGATAAAGAAGACAGACCTAATGCTTTCTCCCTTTCCTATGATGCACAAGTGACAACCTATGAAGCTGGGGGCAGAGCTGCTGCAGATACTTAACACTTCATGTCCATTATCTCTGGAAGTGGACAGACCAGGAATTACATTTCATTCTGTGCCATTTACTATGTGAGGGGCTGTATTACTAAGCTAGGAGTGACTTCTTTGTGAGTGATAAAAATATTCTAAAATTAGATCATGAAACTCTGAATACAATAAAAACCACTGAATAGTATAATCAGAAGGATGACTTTATGCTTAATATGAGTTCTTCCAGAATGGTAATGTAAACTTGAGGTGAAAATGATCAGTGACACTGAATTGGACATTTAAAATGGTGGATTTTAGATTATGTAAGTTCTGTCACAATTAAAAAAAAAGGGGGGGGGGGCAGTGATTAGTCAGAATTCAATTTCACTTCCTATTCTAGCCCCTGGCCCACAACCATTAGTTTACTTTGTCTCTGCGGACAGTTCTTATAAGTGGAATTATACAATAAGTTGCCTCTTTTTTTTTTTTTTAACACTTAGAATTTTACTGTGTTCAATTTTACCCACATTTTAGCAATAATCAGTATTTCATTCCTTTTTATAGCTGAATACTACATTACACTGATATACCAGAATTTATTCATCCACTAACGGACATTTGGGCACACATGCAATCATCAGATTCATCAGGTTCTTGAACAGAACAGTATTATTCTCATTGAGGATAGAAAGCAACACCTTTCTCTGAATAGTGTTTCCATCTCTAGCTTTCTGGGATTCCACAAAGTGGTCCCCCGTAGTTCATGTCCTGAATCTGATTTAATATTTCTATCTAGGTGGTTTTAATGAATTTGAGGTCAGGATCACAAATATATTTTTCTGCAAATACTAAGAACAAGATCCCAGCTTAGGCTAAACCCCTTCTGGAGAGTAGAGACCGCTACTCAAAATGCACCAAGTACAGCACCAGTCCTGATTCCCACTAGGGTCTCAGTCGTTATTCATCAGATGTGTAAGTATCAAGTACTAATTTCTAAGTAATTTAGTACTAAAATTTTGCCAGAAGTAAAACAGAAATGATACATGTTAATAAATGGTCACTCTATTATTATTAGCAGAAGTATTTCTAAGAACAAATCAACTGGCAACTCCATAATGACACTGATGTCCCCTGACCTAGGGAAGGATACAACTATGCCAGCTGAAAGGCATTTTTAAAAAGAGTGTAAATGGAAGGACAGTGTCGGAATGCACTACATGGTGAACAGTTTCAAGTGAGAGCACACATCATCAGGAGAACTCCTGTGGTGAAGGAGTAGAAAAGCAACTAATGTGTAGTGAAGACTATAATACTGTTGTTGTTCAGACAGAAATAAAATTTAATGGCCACTGAATGCTTCCATGGATCTACTACATAGATCAGTAGACTGAAACCCTAGTTTGGTTTAACAGAAATAAGAAATAACTACATTCTTACCATTTTTTCCAGGGTGATAATAGAGGAAATAATAATTTGTATGAAGTCTTGAAAATTCCTCAACTGAGTCACAGTATAAGTTCTTCTCTTGTATTAGGCATCCCCTCAAACACACAGTATTCATCATTACAATGTTAATTTGTGCCAATTAATGTTTGAAAAATACTTAAAACTACTACTTCTGAGGCTCATGACTTGAAATGTCATATAAAGGAAATTTTTCATATAAATTAAATTTTCATATGAAAAAAATTAAGAATCTAACTGCAAACAATACGGTTTGAGTGAAGGGCATTTTAAACTTTCAGTGCAATCATTTTCTGCCCATCAAAGTAAAGACACAATGTACCATGGGCTAGAGCTTTGATTATAGTATTTTTCCAATTATATAAAGCATGTACAATAACAAGATGAGAACAGTATTCTGAAATGGAAGAACTAAGTAACAGCACGATAAAAAGGGGAGGCACACAGTATGCTAGAAAAAGAAAATACTCTCCTAAGTAAATCAGGGTTCTCAGTTTTTTCTTTTGCTGTTTAATTATGCTGTTTTATTCCTAAGAGTTAATATATAGTCCATCCCAATTTTAGAAAGAAAAAGTATAGCTGATACAATGACACCCAGACCAGAAAAACATGAAGATTATACTGAGTTAGAGCAAACTTCAAGTTATAATTACAAATGGAATTCCTCAGATTTTAAAACTTTGATTCCTCACACAAACTGTGATGCAGAAATAACCCTAAGGAATTGAAAGGGGACAAAATGGATTTCAGGAATGCCAGTAGGCTCTGGAAAACTGCAAACTCTTATCAATTTTAGCAGTTTCTGATCTGTCTTCCTATACTGTGACAACTCTTCCTTTTAAGTACAAAGAACAGAAAAAACAGTCCACAAGGATAATTTTATAGGGCACCCTGTATGTGCAGGTCTGTTGCCCCTTGATTTTTCTTCAAACAAACAAAAGGAACTACTCTCTGTTATGAACTATTTTTATGTCATGTGTCTGACTTCTCAGAGAAGTAGATATTCTATAAATATGAGCTACTAACAAATCTTAAAATTATTTCAGCATAGAACAGTCAGTTTCAGCCTTATGTTCCAAAAAGATGCCAGACTGAAGAGTGGTGGGTGCTGTATGACTGCATTTACACCTTCACACCACATAAGCGGTCGTATATGGACCTCGGTTCCTGTGTGTGAAGCAGTGTTCACAAGCAAGGTCAAGTGTCATGCTTCCCTCTTCTGATATCCTCAGCTATTGCATCCCACTGTGAACTACTACAGACCTCCTTACCATTCCTACAAGCACAAACTGTCAGTGGATGGAGATGGTACAATCTAGGTCAGGATGTAAGAAGTCCCTAGGTGATCCAAAATTCAAGGATAAGGCATTATGGTGCTTAGATGAACTTATTAACTACCATGTGACTTGTAATCAGAGGCTGGGGTTTAAATCATAGTGCCATCACATACCACACCTCTATTACCTTGGGCAAATTATTTACTTCTTAAAAAACTCAGCTTTCTTGTGCCAAGTAAAGTGTCTACCCTGAGTTGCCATTTTGTTGATTAGATCTAAATTATATAAAGCGCTTAGCACAATGCCTGGCACACGGCAGTCACTTTAATAAATGATGATGGTCTCAGTAAAAGAATACTCGGAAAAAGATTTAGAACCACATTATGAAATGATCATTTAATGGAGGATTAGAAATAAATTTCAGATACCATAATAAAATATATATATACTATTAAAAACTTTAACATTTTAAACCTTAAAACCCATGAAGTTCAGCAGAGTAAAGGCTCAAAGTAGAAAATTTTAATATTCTGTTGCAGAGATGTTTGACCTATGCATCATAAGTCATCATAGTTTGTGATTCATAAACTCAGTAAACGATCAGTCTTTAGTAATACCAGTTAAAAAGTATATATAACAAGTGTGAAAAATACAATTTTTCTTAAAATAGAGCTACAAACAGGGGCGTCTGGGTAGCTCAGTGGGTTAAAGCCTCTGCCTTCGGCTCAGGTCATGATCCCAGAGTCCTGAGATCGAGCCCCGCATCAGGCTCTCTGCTTAGCGGGGAGCCTGCTTTCTCCTCTCTCTCTGCCTGCCTCTCTGCCTACTTGTGATTTCTGTCTGTCAAATAAATAAATAAAAATCTTAAAAAAAAAAAAATAGAGCTACAAACAATAGCATTTTAAATATTCTTATAATAATCTCTTATCTCTCTGAAGTCCAAGCTCATTTACTTTCATTTTTAAAAAAAGTTCAATGTAAATATCTAATTTGATAAGTATCATTCACTATCATGATTCTCTATATAAACCAATCTTTTTGAAATGAGTAAAACATTTCTAAAATGGTCTCCCGTAGATACTCTTTTTTTCACTTCTTATAAATATTATTATTTCTTACATTCTCTCTGCCTTTATTTTTTCTTCTTAAAATTTCTGTTCAGTTGAGTAACAATTATTCTTCAGTCTTTTAATGACTTTATTTAAAAAGACTGCTCATTAATCTGATTCATGCTGAAGCACAGCGTCTCACTGAGGTCAAGTCTATTATTAGAAATGCAATGATGGACAGCATTTTCAGCTCTGCTTTTAGTGGAATTAATATAATAAGCCTTTAGACTACTGACAAGAGATTAAAAAAAAAATTCACACAGACTTGACTTACTAGATCATCTGTGAAGTCATTACCATTCCATTTACTACCAAAAATTAAAAATAATGTATTATTCTTATTTAGTTAAAGAAATACCATCCTGAGTATATTTCTTCTATCAAAAAGGAATGTACGGGGGCACGTGGGTGGGTCAATCATTAAGCATCTGCCTTTGGCTCAGGTCATGATCTCAGAGTCCTGGGATTGAGCCCTACATCAGGCTCACTACTCGGCAGAAGGCCTGCTTCTCCCTCTCCTTCTCTCCCTGCTTGTGTTCCTGCTCTTGCTGTCTCTTTCTCTCTCTGCCAAATAAATAAATAAAATCTTAAAAAAAGAAAGAAAGAAAGAAAGGAATATATCTATACAGAATTTAAACATACCTTCAAAGACATCTGTCATTTTGCAGATATGGGCAAATGTAGCTCCAGTTGCCCAGGTATATATTACATCCATTAAGTGAGGTTTGAATGAGCTTAGGTAAGTTTCCTCATCAATTTCCAGTTTGGCTTCTGCTGAAACTTTTGCAATCCTTTTAGCACATTCCTTTGAAGATAAAAGATTTACTTAAAATTTCTTCCTTAAAGTACTTGCAAACTTTTTTTCTTTAGGTTTCCAGAGCCAGAATTCCACAAGACTCCTTTTTCTTCTAGATTCTTACGCCCAGTTTGGATACACTGTACTTCTAAGTAGTTACAGTGCCTTTTCCACTGCTAAGTGACCCAATTGTAATGTTTCCTCATTACAATGAATTAAGAAAAATTTATCAAGAGCATGATTTTCACCCAGTTAAAACTTTTTTTTTTTTTTTAAAAGAAACTCTTCATTAAAGTCATTTAAGAGTAGCATTTAACTAATCTCTAAGTCTTTCATTAACAGCAACCAAAAAAACCCTCAAAGACATCAATAACAAACAGACTGAAAAAGATACAAATCCCTATGGAAAAGTAATGCTTTTCCCTAATAATGCTTTAAAAAATATAAATCTTAATAATCTTAATCTCCCCCTTCCCCGCCACACTGAGATATTTAGATTCATTCTATTTTCCTTGGTAATATAAAAGGTCAAAACTGCCTAGTCCTATACAAACTTCCCTGGTTCTAGAAGTTTAAAATTCTTAGTAATAAGGGATATAAAATGTTCCACTGAAGAGGCTCTTTTTATGATTCATTTCCCTCTCTTACAGTGTCATATAGTTCATATTTCCCTCTCTTTCAGTCTAGTGTTAAAGGTAGATAAAATCAGTTCATCCTAAGAAAATCATAGAACATACAAATTCATTACTATAAGCTACTGGGCCTTTAAAGACCCAGGGATAATTAATTTCTTAGGAGAAAACATGTTTTAAAATTTTCTTGTAAAATACAATGGAAGAACATACAAAACCTTAAGCAAACTAATCCTAGTCCATTAAGATGTCATTCTTAATACCAAGGAAAACAATGCAGGACTGAGTTATTGATATCACCGATCTACACTACAGTGTTAAATCTACACTCACAATAACTCAATATAATTTATTACACTGGTGGGGGAGAATATTTAATTATTAAAGTAAAAATCACAAATAATGTTACCAACATAGCATTAAATGACAAGACTAACACCAAGTAACATACTTAACCTTGAAGGAAGTAGTCTCTGTGGAATGATAAATACTAGGATTAGACTATCAAAAATGCTCATTTTACATATATTATTCATAAAGCATGAAGTTCAACATACTCATACCTGCATCTGACGAAGTGGTCCTGCTAACTGTTCCGTTAATTTGGGCATCTCACTAGACTACGAAAGAAAAGGATGTAAAAACCCAAGTTTAAAATGTTTTCTATTGTAACAAAAAAAGTTTTCATATTATCTATTAATATCAAATAATAAGACCTTAGTTATTACCATTTAGAGTTTCTGACGACCTTAGCTGATGTAAGGAAAATTACCACTCCTTTCATCCTAAATTATATTATTATTATACCTCAGAGGAAAATATTACACTGCTAAATTAACAATATACGAGCTATTTTCTTTAACCACAAATGGAATGGAGTAAGAGCAAATACAATAAACACCCAAAGTAGTTTAGTTACATCAAAACTATTATAGACTATTTTATCACAGTTTTGGCTCTTAGGCAACTCTAATTCTGTAGAAACCAAAAATTGGGGATAAAGAACATTAAAAGTTGTGTTCTCAATTTTTATTTTACCCAGGTATTACTAACTAGGCAAATGAACTTGGACAAGTGGCTTGGATTCTGTGTGTTGGCTTCCTACCCTGTCAAAGAGAAAGAAAAGGTGAGATGCTCAAAACTCTATTCTGTTGTGATTAAAGACGGTTATTTGTGAACAAAGGCTGACAAAAGTAGCTTTACACAAAAACAAAATTATTACAAAAATGTTATATATGTGTGTGAGAGACAGGATTTAAACAGGTAAATTCTCTTAAAAAGCTATTACAGGTTAGTTGCAACAGTTACACCTTTATTTTAAGCATCAGTATTTATACAGGACTGGTTTTGCTGTGCATGTTTTATGTATATTATGTAATAATGACCTAAGCTCTGTATTATACCTGTCCAATTAAAAAAAAAAAGAAGAAAAACCATGATGAATGATGAAAAAAAAAATGGTCACCATGAACTCAACAATTCAGTTTATGAACTCAAGACTACTTAACATCTTTGATATTCTGTCCATCCATGGTCAACAGTTACTGACCACTTCCTCTCTGGTCAATGTAAGTAGAAGACACTGGTCCTGACAAAAATAAATTTTTTTTTACCAATGCTCTCTCACCAGGTGTGTATACAATTTGTTCCTTCATCTCTCCTTTAAAGTCTCAATTCAAATTTCACTCCCTTGGTGAGGGCTTTACTAATCACTTACTTAAAGTAGTAACCCTATCCCAGTGTTTTCAATCTGCCTCCTCTGCTTCACTTTCCTCCAAAACCCTCATCACCATTTGACATAATCTGTGCATACTTTACTTCTTTATTGTTTACCTTCATCTACTAGCATATGATTATAAGGAAAGCAAAAATTCCTGCTGTATCTCTAGTGCCTAGATCTGGGCAGTACACACAGTAGATTTTTAATAAATATTGGTAGTTACATGATATTTATATTCTAAAGATCGTATTTAATCTTTAAATTACTTTTAATGATATAAAAAAGGCAGGGGCACAGTTTTAGAAAGAACTCATTTTGAAAAAGAAATTAGTATATTAAGCAGACTTCTTCATATTTATAACAAGTACTTTACTATTAAGTTTAACCTTTCCATGTGGCTAGAAAACATTCTTCTAAAAGTATCAACAAAATTCCATATGACTTGTAGTGTAATTTTCCATCTTGATGTTGAAAGGCACCACCACAAGAACTGATGACACTACATATAACACAGTGTGGTTTCACTGAACAAATCTTAATTAACCACATATAGCAACATCTTGCCCACAAATTTCAGAATAATGGTTTGGTTAAGTCCAACTCCTTTTAGGAAGTACATACTAGGTCTCAGAAAACAGGACTTTTAAAATTTTTATTATTATTTTTTAAGATTTTATTTATTTGACAGAGATCACAAGTAGGCAGAGAGGCAGATGAGAGAGAGCAGAGGAAGCAGGCTCCCTGCTGAGCAGAGATGTGGGGCTCAATCCCAGGACCCCGGGATCACGACCTGAGCTGAAGGCAGAGGCTTTAACCCACTGAGCCATTCAGATGCCCCAAAACAGGACTTTTATACTGCTACATTAAAAACTAAACAGAACAACAAATCCAAGAAATTAGCTATAAAACAAAGTCTGACATAGGAAGCAGAACACCAATCTCCAAATCATCTTTAAACTTAGGTCTTTTCAAACAGAATCTGATATTCTTTTTGTTTGTTTTTTTTTTTAAGATTTTTATTTATTTATTTGACAGACAGATCACAAGTAGGCAGAGAGGCAGGCAAAGAGAGAGGAGGAAGCAGACTCCCCACTGAGCAGAGAGCCCAATGTGGGGCTCCATCCCAGAACCCTGGGATCATGACCTAAGCCGAAGGCAGAGGCTTTAACCCACTGAGCCACCCAGGTGCCCCCTGATAGATACTCTTAAAAATTATTCCAGAAATTAATGTAATACACATTTTGAACCTAAGAAAAACAACATCCAAACATAGTACTTTGTGAAGTAATGAATTCCTCATACGCAAATTACTTCACAGGTGCAGAGCTGGCATTCTCAGAGGAGTGTCAATTGTTTTGGGATTATTGTCCTCTTTCTTATCATTGCTACTCTAGCAATGAATTCTAATCAGTAATCAGGGAGTGGAGAGAAAAGGTCCTACTTATTTCAACAAGTAATGTATTCAACCTGCTTCATAAATAAGGAAATAGTTAACAAACAGATCAATGGCAGAACTGAAAAAAGTTTGTCTTACACACAATTCATATGAAAGTTAAACTAAGTGTACGTGGTAAAAGATAAAAATTTAGAAATTAGTATTAAATTATTTTTAGGGGGCAAATGTCTTTGTCTTCTTATTTTGTCTACTTCATCCACAATGAATAAAGTTCGAAATGTAAAACATGCATTTTACTTTTTAAACAAATCACACTGGTTTTTGGAATAAAGTAAAAGATTAGTGTTTTTGTGGTGGGCCACCAAGCACTTCATTTTCTGATATTTTTAAAGATTTTATTTATTTATTTGGCAGAGAAAGAAAGGCAGAGAGGCAGGCAGAGAGAGAGGGGGGCAAGTAGGCTCCCCACTGAGCACAGAGCTTGATGCAGGGCTTAATCCCAGGACTCTGAGATCATGACCTGGGTCAAAGGCAGAGGCTTATTAACCCACTGAGCCACCCAGATGCCCCCATTTTCTGATTTTTAAGAGTTGCTAAAAGCAAACTAACTACTCAATGAAAAAACTACTGCAAAACCAGCAATGAGAATCCATAGCCACTACCCTCAAACCTTACCTATGACAACTAAGACTTCAGCCACTCAGAAAATCAGTTGCTGACAAACCGTAAGTGACTCATAATCTCACAAAACAAACAGGGTTGCTGGGGGGAGGGGGGATAGGAGAAGGGGGTGGGGTTATGGACACTGGGGAGGGTATGTGCTAAGGTGAGTGCTATGAAGTGTGTAAACCTGGTGATTCACAGACCTGTACCACTGGGGATAAAAATATATGTTTATAAAAAATAAAAAATAAATAAAAAATAAAAAAAATAACAGATTCATATAATTTAAAACAGTATATGAGCAATAATAAGTTTTCTCTGACAACCATGTAACCACTGTGCTCATTGGCAAAAAGTCCTCCGAAAGAACTGGGAAAGGAGATACAGGCTTCTAGTTATGAAATAAATAAATCACAGGAATAAAAAGTACAGCATAAAAATACAGTCAATGCTATTATAATGGTCTTGTATGCTGCTAGATAGTAACTACACTTATGGTGAGTGTAGCATATATATATAAACTTGTAAAATCACTATGATGTATACGAAAACTAATGCAATACTGTGTGTCAAGCATACTCAAAAAATACATTTTTTACTTTGTTAAAAAAAACAAAACAAAACAAAAAAAAAACAAAACAAACAAAGAAAATCAGCTGCTTCATAGTTATTCTCCATTACTGGGAGGAGAGATAATAATTTAACCTCACTACCCCCTTTTATTTTCACTCTTTTGCCTAATTTTATTTTCATTCTTTCATCCTCTTCTTTCTAGGACTATCTGACCAGAACAGAAGAAATTAAAGGCTTGGAATATGATTAACGACTATCCACAAATAAAATCTTATTTCACTCACCTTTCTGATAATATGTATTTAATTATTTAATATGCTCTTAGATATTTGTGTTAAAATAGTGATTTCTAACATTAGCCATAATATGTAAATACGAAACTTTTATAATTAAAAATATCCATAACAATATTTATATTACAGGATGTGTGAATTAATAAGTAAGGTATGTTAAATCTATTAACTCACATTCTCTTGAAACACAAAGCAGCTAAGTAGTGCTGTTGCCTGTTCGGCACTCAGGTCATTGAAAAGGCCATTAAACATCATCTCAGTTAGAAGGAGCTCATCAGCACTAGATCACCACAAAATAAAAAAGAGAATAATTTTTAAATGTCATAATATAAAAATACAAAATGTATACATATGTGCTTAAAATATAGAAAATTTTAAAATAAAATCTATTACTTGACCATAAGGAGGGATCAATGAGGAGTGACAACGATTTATTTAAGAAAATGGCAGGTCTTTATATTTTCCAATGTATCAATAATAAACGTAAAATGGTTATTTCATGTAAAAACCCCATTCTAGGAAACACCAAAATGCAAATATTTACTGAAATAAGAAACTCCTTCTTAACTCTCAGTATTCCAGAAAAGATAGTCACCACCATTTTTCCTCTGGGTCTAAGGATCCATTTAACAGTTGTTTAATACTTTATAACACAAAGGGATAATGAAAAACAACTTCATTAGAAATCTTAAGAATTTACATGTAACCACAGGAGAGACACACTGCATTTCCATCACTGAGAATGTATATTACCAAGATGGCCAATGGTCTTTAAATGCAATGCTGCTCATCAACTGTCATCTGTGAATCTGGACAATATCCACGTAGTAATTACAATTCCAAATTTCAAATACATCTCCAATAGGTACTAGCTTATCATTACTTCCATTTTTCTCCTGCACTTAACATTATCCCAGCATACTGGCTGCAGATTTTAAATACATCTCTTTTAAAGACTCTAGCTAATCATTATTTTTGGTTCCTCTTTTGAATCACCAAAAAACACTATTTTAAAAAACGTTCACAAGTTGTAATTTTGTGGAAAAGGAAGGCCATCCTCTTTGCTCTTTGACTGTACAACATTTTCATATTCAGGTTTATATTATAAAGATTAGAATGATCAATCCAACAGATTTTTTTTTTAAATCTCTCCATCTATTTCTTAACAATTTCCTTGTATTTACAAATGTCTTTTGAAAACTATCAAGGACAACTTAGCAAACAAATCATAAAAGACTATTGTCACAAGTCCTTTTAGTAAAATGGAATGGTCCAAGTTCTTACTTAGCACAAAACATTACATTAACTCCTGCTTTCTGAACAGAAAGGAAAGTAAAATAATCTTAAAGTTTTCTTTTTGTCTTTAGAGATACATTGTTCACTTATTGATTCTTCACAGTTCGAGAATTTACCTTACAGTCTAAGATTTTGCTGTATGATTAATTTCATCATCATCACTGTTATCTTCTGATTTGTGTAATAATCACAAAATATCTTTACTGTTTTCTCTCTGCCATCATGGATGAGAAACAAAAAAATCTGAATGCTCAACTATGCTCAATGGAAGCTACCAAAGACTACAAAGATAGTGTTTCTAGAATTCTGTAATCAAGGTTCCACAATGTACTTTACATTTATAAAAGGGTTTAATAGACCCATTTGATAATTTCGAGGGTGTTACCGCTATTTAAAAAAAACAAGCTAACTTTTATTTTTTAACTTCTAAAAAAAGAATAAAGTCACAAGCTATCAATCTTTAAGAGTAAAAAACTCAATTTGGGTTCCTGGTGGTAAAATGAGAGTTAAGTCAAAGAGGACAACACAAATAACGCCAGAGTACTTCAAGAACTACATATTACTACATACACGCCGCTAAGGTGGGAGGCAGAGAAGAAACAACAGTAATCGAAGGAGAGTGATCTAACAGGTTATACGGGCAATTATGAAAAAAAGCTGGGGAGCTTAAAATAAGATTAGAGAAATTCATAGGAAGTTTCAGAAGATGTAGGAAAAAATATGTAGGAACTGGATTTGGGGTAGGAGCGAGGAAAGGTCATTGCTGAGAGAAAAATATGTGTGGGATGTAGCTAGAGAGGAAAGGGCAGTAACACATTAAATTATGGCATTTATTCTAAAAGCAATAGGGAAAAACAGAGACTTTCACCAAAACAATGAAATTACAGGATCTGTGCTTTGAAAAGAATACTGGGAAAGCAGTAAAAAGAACTCTATCTTGAGTCTTCATAATCTCTATAATCAAAAAAGAGGGTTTCTGCAGTACTCTAAGCAAGAAATAATGAAGGCACATTAGTCAGTGGGAAGATTAAAAAGGGAAGAGACAGAGGAAACAGGAAGACCGTAAGAGAGAGAAAGAAAGGAGAGGAGTCTAGGATGTTTTTGCTGTTGGTGGCTGGGTCTTATTCAGCAGAGGGAGAAGCAAATACTGGGGGAAAGGTAACATTCTTTTATTCATGTTTTCTCTCTCACTCTCTCTCTAGTCTTATATTAGAATAAAATCAATACTATTCTCCCAAGACTAAATCCAGCTGCAGATACCCAAATTTTCTGTTAATTGTAAAATAGTATATAATATCACAAAGAAGTAATTCCAATAACAGTAATTTTAGCATATGAATTAGTAAACTGGTGCTGTGGCCTAACTTTAGACCTGGGTAAATTATTAACCTTGTGGTGCCTATAATTCTTTAATTACAAAGTAGGAAAGCAGGTTTAAGGAAAACAGGAAGCTGACATGCCAAATCTAACTTGAACAAATGATATATTTGGCTCACACACTGACTAAAAAAAAATATTCTCAATTAGTTTGTGAACAATTAAAAACCAAGGGATTTCACCTAAAATTCTGGATTTTTGGCTTTTCTAAAGATCTGTGATCACATTGCTCTGTAATAATTGGGGCTGAGTAGTTGCTGCCCCCTTTTGGTGACAAAGAATTGTTCTAGTTTACCACAAAATCTCCTCCTGGCCCCTGGGGACATAAGTTCTTAACATATGAACTAAACTATCAATAAGAATAATATGAGTAAGTCTTTCCCAAAAATGTCTGAAACCATATACAAGCCTATAATTCCCCAGGCCCATCCATTAGGGCCATGGTGAAAACCTAAGAAACTGTTTCAAAAACATCTTTTATGAACTCAGTAAGAATAATGTTTCTAACTATGGACAAAACAACAGTATCTTCAGGTTAACGGAAATCACATAAAATCCTGAGCCAGAACCATTCAATATGCCCTTCCTGAATTTCTGGCCCACAGAAACCAGCAGAAATAATGAAATGACTGCTATGGTTTCAAGTCATTTATACTATGTCAAAAGATCACCAAAATGGACAATATCTTATAGCCAGTTTTATACCGTGGCCTATAATATGCTATGCTGTAATTCCATGTTTCTTAGCCCAAAACTTTAATATCATCTCCTATACAAAGGATAATGGTTATTAGACTAAGTTTAATAAAAGTGGGAAAATGTTTAAAATTGTAAAAAATAATTAAGTACACAAAACTGTGATCATGAATATGTAAAAATACACAATGCATTAAAATAAAGAAAAAAGAAAATGCATCCAAATGCTAATAGCATTTGTATTAAATAGTGGGATGGAAGAGATTCTTTTAATGCTCTTTTCCTAACTGTATCATCAAAAACTGCATTTACTATGGAAGGTACTTTACTAACTTAAAATTTATTTTTTAAGGTTTTATTTACTTATTTGAGAGAGAGCCAGCGAGCAAGAGAGCGCGCGTGAGCAGGGAGCCCAATGGGGCTCGATCAAGGACCCTGACATCATGACCTGAGCCAAAGGCAGACGGTTAACCAACTGAGCCACCCAGGCACCCCCAAAACTTTTTATTTTTAAGACAGCTCTTTTTTTCTGAAAGATTTATAGTCCTTGTATAAAAATATCATCCAATTTTAAAATCAGTTTTCTAGAACAACCAGTTTTTACCTGCTTATCTCACAAGCCACTCGTCCTTTCATCTCTATGACATCAGAAGAAGTAGCAAATCCCAGCCTCCTTAAAACACGTTTGCGACATTTGAGTTCATCCATTTGTAGGACGGTTCTTGCTTTCTTTAGTTCTCGCTTTGCAGATTTAATATCTATTGCAATCTAAGGCACATAAAAGTATAAAGTTAGTTCAATAAAGTAAACAAAGTAAAATGAGATTTATTCATTTTAAAATCTAAAAATAGGGGCATCTGGGTGGCTTAGTGGGTTAAAGCCTCTGCCTTGGGCTCAGGTCGTGATCCCAGGGTCAAGCCCCAATAGGCTCTCTGCTCAGCAGGGAGTCTGCTTCCTCCTTTCTCTCTCTGCCTGCCTCTCTGACTACTTGTGATCTCTGTCAAATAAATAAAAAAATCTTTTAAAAAAATGTTAAAATATAAAATACTAAAATAATTAAAAATTTAAAGAAATGTATTTTTGAAGATTCATTTGAGACAAAATATGTGTGCACAAGTGGGGGGAGGGGCAGAAAGAGAAACTCAAATAGATTCTACACGGAGTATGGAACCAACGCAGAGTTTGATCCCACCACCCCAAGACCATGACCCAAGCCAAAATCAAGAAGACAGGTGTTCCGGGGCACCTGGGTGGCTGAGTCGTTAAGCGTCTGCCTTCGGCTCAAGCCAAGGTCCCAGGGTCCTGGGATGGTGCCCCGCATCAGGCTCCCTGCCTGGTGGGAAGCCTGCTTCTCCCTCTCTCAATTCCCCTGCTTGTGTTTCCTCTCTTGCTATGTCGCTATCAAATAAATAAATAAATAAATAAAATCTTAAAAAAAAAAAGAGAGAGAGAGAGAGAGAGACAGGCATTCAACCAACTGAGCCACTCAGTCACTCTAGAAAATATTTTATAAGGATACCCTGCAAGGATACTTGGAGCTTCTTAACTTTTGTAGGATATTACACAAGAAGAATGATATATGTATCTGTAGTAATTAAACACCAGTAAAAATGTTATATATATGGAAATTTAAAACATCCAGGTGAAAAATTTAAGGCAAAGCAGGGAGGAAATTTAGGAGTTGTTAAAAGTTTAAGAACTTGGGGAATACAGCATGGTTTTCTTGCTTAAATAAGGAGCAAGGAGAAAGATCTATAAGAAGGAGTGAGTTGGACAGCCATCAGCTAGAGAAGGTAACCTGCTAGAGGTTGACAAAAGTCAGTGGTAAATTAGGATAGGCTCTCCCAGACAAGATATGACAAGTAATCATGCTTCCAAAGCAGCATCAGCTCCAGCTTTTCATCCTTTGGAAATCAGGGGGTAGCTTAGAGAACAGCAAAGATGAGGGTATATGAGTCTTATTTCTCGTTTACCAATATTTCCCCCTTGACATCCTGAGAAGTATTTCTTCTCTTTGCCTTCTAATTGTATCACAAAGCTGTTCAAGCTAGAAACAGCTTTAGCCAAGAAAATAAGGTCTCTATTCTATACTTTAAAAGGAAAACATATTTTTAGGTCATGCTCCAGAATGGGTAAGTTTTAAAATTCAGTTAATCAGTAAATACTACCTATTTTCTAACTAGGATAAGAATATCACACAGTACAGTAGTAAGAAAATAATGAATTCCTAAGACTGTGGATTAACTTCAAAAAACACCGACAAAAAGAAAATTCTAGGGACTTAGAAGTTGAAATTCAAAGACTCTAGAATTTTACACATGATTTATTAGGCTTCAATTGAGTAGAAATGATAAAGGCAATGACCATGGTCAGTAATGGATATTTACAGACAGCTAACTATGTACCCTACTTCTGGTGCTTTACATTATTTCACTTCATTCCTATAGCAATTGTGTAAGGTTGGTAACTAACACTAAATGTTTACCAACATAAAAATCTGAGACAGACAGAGATTACTAAGTATACTGGTCAAGATCAGAGCTAGTGAGTAATAAAGATGGGATTCAAAACCACCCTGTCAGCCTTCAGAATCCAATCCCTTAATGGTTACTTATTTATTTATTTATTTTTAAAAGATTCTATTTATTTATTTGACAGAGAGAGATCACAAGTAGGCAGAGGGGCAGGCAGAGAGAGAGGAAGGGAAGCAGGCTCCCCAGGGAGCAGAGAGCCGGATGCGGGGCTCAATCCCAGGACCATGGAATCATGACCCAAGCTGAAGGCAGAGGCTTTAACCCACTGAGCCACTCAGGTGCCCCTCTTAATGGTTATTTATACTGCTACAATCAAATGTGTTGTCGTAATGCTATGAGGATAAGAAGACTTTCTAGATAACTCTCTGCTACCTAGCATAACTTACCAGGTCTATTAGAAAAAAAAGTTGTTTTCTGAAGTTTCCTTGATTGAGGATGTCCACAGGAGCAGAGCAGAGCAGAGCAGATTGCTAAGTACTCAGAGGCATATAAAACTTACTAGTTAGCAGAAGAGGGCCCGCTAGTGAAGGATTTTTTTTCCTTAATTTTTATTAAAATGTATTTTGGATATATTGAGTTAAATGAAAATATTATTAAAATCAATTTCACCCATTTCTTTTCACTTTTTAAAATGTGGTTACTTTAGAATTTAAAATTACATAAGTGGCTTGCATTATATTTCTGTTAGATAATGCCATTTTAGATCTTTTCCCACAGAATTTTAAAAGAACAGATATATTCATGTCTAAAAGCATAACTACATAGTAATAGGAGCTTTTCTCCCACAGAAGTAAGATCAGTTTCCTTTTCTCCTCCCTAATAAATCATCTGCACACATTTGCAATACATTTTGCAAAGACTACATGTAAAATGACCTCTTTTTTTAAAAGACTGTTTTAAATTAAAGATATTTAAGAGAGAGAGAGAGAGAGAACAAGTAGGGAAGGGGCAAAGGGAAAGGAAGAAGCAGACTGAATGCTAAGCAGGGAACTTGATGCAGGCCTTGATCCCAGGACCGTGGGATCATGACTTGAGCTGAAGGCAGACATGTAACTGACTGAACCACCCAGGTGCCCCTACCTCATTTCTTCTTTTATAAGATTTTACTTACTTATTTGCCGGGGAGAGAGAACACAAGTAGGCAGAGCAGCAGGGAGAGGTAGAGGGAGAAGCAGGCACCCTGCTGAGCTGAGAGCCATATGCAGGACTTGATCCTAGAACCCTGGGATCATGATCTGAGCTGAAGTCAGACATCTAATCAACTAAGCCACTCATGTGCCTCCCATTTTTTTTTTTTAAATGTCCATGTTGATTTCCATGATATGTAGAAGTCACACATCTAATTCCCTACTGATGAAATGCTGAGGTTATTTTTATATAAATTCACTTTTTCGGACAATGCTACAAGAACATGCATGTACTACCTCACACTTTGGAGTCTTAATTCCTAGAAGGAGGAAAGCTTGCTCAAAAGGTATGAGTACTTAAAATGGTTAGAGTTGAAGGATTAGATTTTTGAAGCCTTCTTAGGTAGGGCTAAGGGATGTGAAATTTATCCTATAGTCACTCGGAGGCCATAAAAAGACTGGTTTCCGCCCTCCCTCCCCCCTGTTAATTCTGTAGTTTTCTCTCATTGTAAAATATTCTATAGTACATTACAGACAACTGTGGAGAAAAAAAAAAAGAAGGAAAAAACAGTTACTATAATCTCATTCCCCACATACCACCACTTCAGGTTTTACTTTTAGTCTTTTTGGTATATGTTTTTATTTGTGCTAAATTGTAATCACATTCCACACCAGCATTTAATGCACCTACACAAGCGTTTTTCTATGTACTGCTGAGTTTTCATAGCAAGTTTATTTAGTCAGTCCCTTGGCCAGACACTAAGGTCTTTTTCAGTTATGTCTGAGTAACTTAGATAATGTCACTCTCTGTGGCTTCGTACCGCCTTCTCTGTGGATGCTTTCTATTCACCAATTCAACCAAGCTCAAGAGTCTGTTCTTGTGTTGTGGACCTGTTCAGGATGAACTCTGGCAGCAACACAGAAGTAAATGAAGCAGGGAAGGAGCTAATGGAATGGTCTCAGTGAGACATGAAAAGGCCAGGATACCAAGTGAGGATCCTTGTACAAGTTACTAAAGCTTTTTGTGTCTCCATTTCCTTCCTGGTGGACCAGAGCATTGTGCACTATATGTTCGCTGCCCACGTGGTAAGAGGCCCCATTATGTTAGTTCACAGAAAGCTAGAAAGAATGCTGTAAAACTGTGAATTAAACCATCCTATTCTGTTAAGCCAACAAGTTTCCACTCCCAAGCATGTTCAGTAAGTAGCAGCGATCATTTGGGATATGGGAGAGTGTAAGTAAGCTAAAATGAAATACCTGACCCTAAGGAGCTTAAAATAATGATCTTTGAAACAGGAAAACAAAGGTGGTTCAAGTGGTTCAAGATAAAAGCTGAAAAAGCTAATAGTAAGGAGATGTAAGTTTCAGGGAGAAAGCGACACTTGAATAGTACAAAAGATTCTAGTTGAAGAGAAGTGGGTAATGGAAAGGAATGTGTTCACTTTGAAAAACTTTCCCTAAATTCATTATTCACCATGGCTCTAAGAATGCTTTTCTGGTCACAGACTATAGCTAATTACTCTAAAAAGCTAAACTACTGGGACGCTTGGGTGGCTCAGTTGTTAAGCCTCTGCATTCGCCTCAGGGCACAATCCCAGGATCCTGGCCTCCAGCACTGCATGGGTTCCTTGCTTGGCTGGAAGCCTGCTTCTCCCTTGCCCACTCCCACTGCTTGTGTTCCCTCTCTCGCTGTGTGTCTGCCAAATAAATCAATAAAATCTTAAAAAAAAAAAAAAAAAGCCAAACTGTTACAACTTCTTACCACTAGGAACGTTATAATCAAAAACACAGAGGATAATAAGCATTGGTGAGAATATGGAGAAATAAAAATTTTCATAAATCACTGGTGAGAATGTAAAGTGGTACAGCCACTTTGGAAAAAACTTGACAGTTTCTCAAAGGTTCAATACAGACTTACTATATGATCCAGCAATTCTACCAATTCCACCCAAAAGAAATAAAAACATATCCACACAAACCTTGTACATAAATGTTGGTAGCAGAATTATTCATAATAGCCAAAAAGTGGAAAAACCCCAAATGTCTATCAACTGATGAACTGTTAAACAAAATGTAGAATATCCATAAGTGGAATATTTTTCCCCCTTAAAAGGGAATAAAGTACTAATTCATGCTATAACATGGATGGACCTTGAAGACATGTAGTAAAGAGAACAGACACAAAAGGCCACATACTGCAGGATATTATTTTTATGAAATATCCAGAAAAAGCAAAACCATAGAGGCAGAAAGAAGATTTATAGTTGCCAGGATCTGTGAGATGGGAGAAATAGGAAGTGACTGCTAATTGGTATGAGGTTTCTTTTTGGGGTGATGGAAGCTCTGGAACTGGACAGTGGTATGGTTGCAGTTCTTTGTGAATACGCTACAAACCACTGTATATTTTAAAAGAGTGAATCTATTGCTATACGAATTGTATTACATTAAAAAAACTGTGAAGAAAACCCATCAAATACTAAATTAAAATGATTTTTATCTTATTTTGCTGGTCAGAATTGATAGTCTCCTTAAAAGATAAGCTATTTCCCTGTTTTAGCTGACGAACCAGTAGGAAAGGAAAATAAAAAAGACAAATATTCAATAATTTAGTGACATACATACGATTTTATGATAAAAAATATTTCTGCCATACCTGTGCTTTTTTTTCACAAAGCGTATACACAGTTTCCAAATTTGGGTCATTGTGAAGTGGATGAGAATACATTCTATGCTCAAAAGCCTCCACTTTCTGGATAACTTTTTTCAGCCCTTGATCCTGAATGCCCATATCATCAATAGGATCTAATAAAGGAACACCATCAGGAAAACGTTTCTGAACTTCCTACAACAAAAAATTTAAAATTATTTTTTTCATTTTATAGACAAGATTAGTTAAGAGTAAGTAAATATTTCCTTCTGTTTTTCTATGCACAAAGAGAAACATGCACTTAAAAATGCACCTCAAGTGGAGCTCAATTTTACATGCATATGTTTTTGAAAATTCCTTCTAAATTGCTGTACTATGATTTACTGATATAGGGATGTGTAAAATTTATTAATAACTCCAGTACTTAGAATTCAATAGTTCTGAATGTGGCACAACTTATGGATAAACACATAATTGTATCTTTAGGTCGTTATAACCTCTTATTGTTATAAATAATGCTGTATTTAACAACCCAACTATAAACTGTTTTTAATTTTCTCACGATTTCTTTGGCTGCTTCCTAGGGGTGCACTATGGAGTGGGAAGACATAAATTTTTTAAAGGGTTCCAGATCCCTATTAAAAAAAAATTTTTTTTTAAACATGATTTATAATGAGCATGTGTGTTCAGAGAAGGGATAGGTCACTGTAGAGGCTAGTATCCCCCTGAGGCTCCTTCAGGGTCTTCAATAGGCCTTAAAGGTAAAATAGGATTTAGTATGTTAGGGATGAAAAAAAAAAGGTTATCCACATAAAGTTCTGTAAAACTGTCAGGAGAATTCTTCAATTCAGATAGCCTGGCTATCTATGGACCACAGCTTATTCCTACTCTAATGAAAGCATCCTGTTTATCTATCTGTTTTCTCAAATTCTAGTACAGAGCCTTTGCAGCACAGTAAATATTAATCCAAGTATTTGTTGACTAAATAAATGACAAAATTCCTTTTCTTCACCTACTGGAAAATAAAATTCTAGAATGTCATAATTTTTCCTACTGAAAATAAAACTATTTATTTATTAGCTACACTAAAAAATGGTTAAAAGTCCTGGCATATGATTTTATACATAATATTCTTAATACAGTCTAGTTATTTTCACTCAGCAAATAATAAAGCAAAATATATTTTGTATAGGGGCGCCTGGGTGGCTCAGTGGGTTAAAGCCTCTGCCTTCGGCTCAGGTCATGATCCCAGGATCCTGGGATCGAGCCCCATGTCGGGCTCTCTGCTCCGCAGGGAGCCTGCTACCTCCACTCTCTCTCTCTGCCTGCCTCTCTGCCTACTTGTGGTTTCTATCTCTCTGTCAAATAAATAAAATCTTAAAAAAAAAAAAAAATATATATATATATAGTATAAAATAGTAGCAATGTTTTCCTCCATGAGATCTCCTTTAGTAACTTGCTTTGTTGGTATATTCAAGAAGTGGACAATCTACACAAAGATCTGCTATTATATTTTATTAAAAATGACACTTTATTAAAAGTATTAAAGTGTCATTAAAAATGACACTTTATTAAATATGTTTATAAAAAATAAAAAATTATTTAAAAAATGACACTTTATGAAAAATGCCACTGACAAGTGTTTATAGTTTTTTTTAAACAAAGCGATACATTTTAACGCATTTAAGTTGTCTTGCTATAAATCCTACTTATATTTACATAAAATTTATATTTAAATTTGTAAAATTAACACACGTACCTGTATTGATTTTAAAACACTCTGTCTATTATCCACTGGTCGAAGGTCTTTAGGAATGTAAAGCCTAACACTGCTGATGGCAGACAGAAGGTGTACCAAAACTGGAACAACCTACCAAGAAAAAGTTAAAGAACACTACAATTAAAAATGCACATTTTCAATCTCTGCCATTTCCTAAATTTAGCTTGAATCCTTAAAATGAAGCTGCATTCACAGTTTGTGACACACGTAATAGTTGATAATAATAATCACTGTGGAAGCTTTTATCTTATTAGAAGCTATAACTGAAAACTAAAGAGTAATTCAACCTCTAAATAACAAGCAAATAAATGGTACCTAAACATAAGTTATTCCTGCAATACAGAATTCATTTTCACCTCCTCATTTACTGGCATTTTTTGAACACCTTAAAGTATAACAGCCCTACAAAGGAAGGAAAGACTCCTGGTTTACCTTTAGATGGCCAAGTAAGGTTCATGTAAGCTCTGGATGGGCCAGAATGAAGAGCAGATGAAAAAAGTATTTCAACCAGAAGAAATAGTATACTCCATTAGACATAACAAAGAATCACCTATCTTCAAACTAACTTTAATGCTTTCTCCTGACAAAAATACCCTTCCCTCACCATCAAATATGACATTTTGCTTCCTTTAAGTATGCTTCCTTTAAATGAGGGCATCTGTACACTGAGAAGTTAATACTTTCAAAGTCCAAATTCATACTTTAGTAAATACTATTTATTAAATATTAACGAATATTAAATATTAAACAAGTGTCAACAAATCTGTATCTACCAAAACTAAAATATTAGCACAGATCATACTCAATAACCAAAGAGAAAAGGTATCTGTTAAGTGTCAGTAAGTGAAAAAGATGAAGAATGAAAAAATAGAGAATGCATTTAAAGGGGATAACCACAACTTCTTATTTGAAAATGACCCAAACAGTAATACAACAAACTGTCCATTTTATTTTCTCAACTGTTAACAGCTTGCCATATGTGCCTTTTCTCTTTCCAGATAAGATTTTGGGGGGTTTTGGAGGGTGTGTTTTTTCTTTCTGCCTTCCTTGTTCCTCCTCTTAATTTAACCATTTGAAATTAATTTTCAGGTAACATGTTACTTCACCTTACCAACAAATACTTTATCATGTGTCTTCTAAGAACAAGCACATTCTCCTGCATAGTCACATATATCATAAAAATTTAACAATAATACATTATCATCTAATATATAGTTCATATTCAAATTCCCCCAAACGGCTCATTAATGTCCTTTATGGATACTACTACCACCACCACCACTTTCAGATCTAGCATTCAGCCAAGGATCATTTACTGCATTTAGCTGTCAGGTCTCCTTAATCTTTTAAAATCCAGAATATTCCCCACCTTTTTTGTTTTTATGGGTTTTACACAGTCATATAATTTCAAAGGTAAAAGTTACAAAAACAGAATAAAGAGCTCCTATATGCCTGTATTCAGATTCACCATTTATTTACATTTGCCCCATGTGCTTTATCATTCTCCCTCCACACACACACACACCACAGTCACAATACAAGTATTAAATAGGGAAATTTAATGTTGATATATTGTTTTATCTATGGTCCATATTAAAATTTCACCTACTTCCCCAATACTATCTTTTATACTACCCTCCTTCCCTCCCACCATTCCATGCTCCAAACTAGGATGATGAATTAAATTCAGTTGTCATAATTCTTTATTCTACTTTAATCTGGAACACTTCTCAGTTTTTCTGTGCTACTCAGGCTACTGATGTTTTTGAATGAGCTAGTTGTTTTGTAGAATGCTCTGAATTTGAGTTTGTCTTATAAGGAATCATCAGATTCGGGGTACGCATTTTTGGCAGAGGTGATGTTTTCTGTTCTTCTCATCCACCGATCAACATTACTGGTGATACTAACTCTTAATTCAGGTGGTTATCTCTAGCATTTTCTACTGTAAAGTTACTACTCTCCCCTTTACAGTTAATAAGAAATTCAGGGGTAGACTCATACTTTGTAAATATCCCATTCCTCACTAAATTTCCAACTCACAAGTTTCAGCACCCATGGATTATTCTTGCCTGAGTTCATTTGTGGTAGCTACCTAACAGTGACTTTTCTAACAGACTCATTCTTTCTATATTTTATCTACCTACCTACCTAAGTATGGATTTGTGGATGCTTACTTTCATTTGATTATAATCCTTTAATATAACTTTTAAAAATTCTCAAACTGTCAAATTTTTGAATGAGACATTATAAGGGCTAAACTGGCTTTACACCACCAGTTTGTGACCCATGCAAATCCTAGATCACGGTTTCAGTGGAAAGAGCACTGAAGTGAATGTACATAATCCAAAATGGCAGAAAACCTCAAAATAATTCACTTGGCTTTAGGCAGGAAGTATACGCTTTGTGTATTTCAAGTTGAATTCATTTAGCACAAGTATTTGAGAATTTCCTTGAAAAAAAAAAAATAAACACCATACAGAAAAGACTTGATTCAGAAGCAAGTCAGAAACTGTTCAATTTCTAATGTTTCCCACAATAAACATTATCCAAAAATGGTCAACTCATTCTCATTAATGGTCATTCTCATTAATGACAAGAAAGACACCACAAAAGTCCTCCAACAAAAGTCTCTTTAAGTACAAGGAAAGGAAGATCCTACAACTTAAGTTTTGTAAATAAGACGTTAAATGCTTAAAAACCAACTGAATAGTTCTCATGATAAATCTCTATACATAGACATTTAAAAACATAATACTTGCATAGCGTAATTCATGTAGTTTTCTAGCCCTACTAACCTTATAAAGTAACTCAGAATTCAGATTCATCATGATGTAAGATTGGTTTATATAAATCCAAATAATCGTGTGGGTAATTATTGCAAATTTGTTAGAATACCAATAGCAGGAATAGACCTTTCCAATCTTTTTAAGCTCGCCATAAATCAATTTCCCCTTTTAAGATAAGCAAATAATAAGGTAGGAAGATATATGAGAAGTCGGGAACTTTAAGTGAATACAGTCTAAACGAGTTTCAGGCAATGCCATTTCTTCAAATCAAGACTGTTAACTAAAATGTGATTTTTAAACTTTTCATCCAGGAAAGGTATTTTTATCTTATTTTTTGAACCAATGAACCAATGAAAGGTATTTTTTGAACCAACTACATTTTAATCAAGTCCAGGCAAAGTTATTTAAACTGATGTGTTTTATTAAATTTTCGATTTTTAAAAACTAAATGTGTGTCTTGATCTAATTTTCTTTCCAGGACTCTGGAAATTAACCAAAAGCTTGCAGCAATCTAAAAAGCATTTAAAAAGCTATATTTGGTATCACACACACTCCCAAGTTAAAGGAAAGAAAATGTGGAAATCCCATTTCCTACTCATATCTCATGTAAAGAAAGTCTGGTTCAAACCTACCCAGGCTACATAGTAACTACAGTTGAGAGATGAAATTTCCTTATAAATTATCTGTGGAATGATTTCCCTGTGTCCAGAATTCCTATTCAAGATATTAATTTATAAAAGCAAACAATATATATGTATTCCATCTCTTATGTTACAGTCCTTCTCTTTTTTGTACCTTTATCATTTAACCACATATAACAGAACCTACTTCTTTTTAAAAAGGGACATTTTGAGGTGGCTCAGTTTGTTGGGGTGTCTGACTCTTGGTTTTGGTTTGGGTCATGATCTCAGGGTCCTGAAAGCAGACTCCAAGCTCAGCAGGGAGTCTGGACTGATTTTCTCCCTCACTCTGCCCTTCCCCTCACTCATTCTCTCTCTCTCTTTCTCTCAAATAATGAATCTTTAAATGAATCTTTAAAAAACAAAAACAAAAAAGGAATGTTTCATGCTCTGTATATGTTGCTTCCATTGCCACAAATGCAATTCTTGTCTGAAAATATTTCTACAAATCAGGTGAATTTCTTAATACTTCTTTTATAAAACCTTTACTGATCTCCCTCCTCAAACACACTCTACCCCAGTCAGAGGATGCATTTCTGATGTTCAGCAAGTGGAACACAAAATATTCCCCCATTAAGCTGTAAACCCCTTGAAACCAGAGACAGTATGATATATATACTTCATGCTAACACACCTCCCCTTAATTTCCTGAAATAAACTGAATAAAAAATGTTAAAAGTGAATTATACCACAATCAAAAAAAATGCTGTAGACACAGTTTGTCTAGGATCCAATGACGTCTAATCTGCACAGGCTATTAAACTGAGACAAATCATGATTGTGAAGTACTATAAAGTTTCTTAGTATCTTTAAGTAAAATGGGAACAGCTGCTAGGCTTAAAATTTGAGCCTAAAAGCAAGACAGACAACAAACACGTTTTCCTTAAAATGCTAACTCTAATGAATTAGTTATTAGATCATTTTCTTGGAAGAATCTAAGCATTCACTGGAAAAGAACACCACGATTTATCATGTCTGCCATGGGAGAAAAAGAATGCTGACATGTATGCCACGTATTTGCCATTCCAAGTTGTAATAACTTTGAGTACAATGACTATCTGCTAAATTGTGGGAGTTTTACTCTTATTTACAGTTAAGCAGTCAATTATAAAATAAACATTATGGAAAAAAATCATACAAGTTTCAATGGTGCTGGAATTCTATGGAACAAATTTTGAGACCGAGGACTAGAAACTAAGGGAAAGCTGGGATTCAGAAGTATAAAATTATACTCTAAATTATTATTTTAAAACATTTAATAATGAACAGTTTCCTTAAATACTGCCAATTCTGGATTCCATTATCATCTGAACTAATCCAAAGCAGCAGCCCTCTGACTCTGCAGTGGCAGATTTTTAATTTTGATAAATCAAAGCTTATTATGACATATATGATTACAATGACATTTCCTTAAAAATCTAGGAATACACCACATACTTAAAGCAATGTTTTAGAATAACAAAATTCCAGTATATCAGCCTTCAAATACTTATGTGCCATCTCAAGAGAGAAAGCAGCAGAAAACTAAAACAATGTTTTAGAATAACAAAATTCCAGTATATCAGCCTTCAAATACTTATGTGCCATCTCAAGGGAGAAAGCAGCAGAAAACTTATTTGAAGAAATAATAGCTGAAAATGTCCCTAACCTGGGAGAGAAAAAGAGACATGAGGGTTTAGGAAGCACAGAAAACCACAAACAAGATGACCTCAAGGAGGTGCACATCAAGACAGACAATCAGCAAAACATTACTATAATTAAAGATAAATGAGAGAATTTTAAAAGCAGGAAGAGAAAAGCAACTAGTAACATACAAGAGAAACCCCATAAGGCTATCAGATAATTTTTCAGGAGAAACTTTGTAGGCTAAAAGAAAGTGGCATGATATACTCAAAGTGCTGAAAGGAAAAAAACCCCAAAACCTAGAATATTATTCCCAGGAAGACCATGATTCAGAATTGAAGGCAAGAGAAAGAGTTTCTCCAACAAACAACCCCTCACAACCCTAAGTCAAGACCTAAGCTGAGACCAAGAGTCAAACAACTTGGGCCAATCAGGCAGCCCAACAATTATAAATTTTTTATGCATCCAACACAAGAGCAGTTACGTATATAAAGCAAGTACTAAGTGACACAACTAGAGAAAGTGACAGTAATACAATAATAGTAGGGAATTTTAATATTTACATCAATAGATCATCTAGAGAGAAAATCAATCAGGAAACAGTTGCTTTGAAAACACAGACTAGACAGACATATACAAAATGTTCCATTCAAAAACAGCAGAATAGAACATAATTTTCAAGTACACATGGAATATTTTCCAGGACAGATCATGTTAGGCCACAAAACAAGTCTCAATAAATTTAAGAAGGCAGAAATCATACCAAGCATCTTTTCCAACCACAATGGTATTAAACTAAAATTCAATTAACAAAGAAAAACTGAAAAAAAAAAAACATAAAGACAAGGAGACCAAACAACATGTTACAGAACAATTACTGAGTCAACAAAGACATCAAAGAGAAAATTTTAAAAATACCTTGAGACAAATCAATACGGAAACACAACAACTCAAAATCTTTGAGATGCATCTAAAGCAGTTTATAAGTTTATAGTATGATATAGACCTATCTCCAGAAACAAGAAAAATATCAAATAATCTACCTTATGCCTAAATGAACTAGAAAGAAAGTAAACAGTTATATAGGAAAAAAGTTAGGAGGGGAAAAAAAAGCTCAGCGTGGAAATAAGTGAAATAGAGTCTTTAAAAAACAATAGAGAAGAGCAATAAAACTAAGTGATGGTTCTTTGAAAAGATAAACAAAACCGATAAACTTTTAGCCAGACTCATCAAGAACAAAGAGAGATAATTCAAAAAAAAGGTCAGAAATAAGACAGAAGTTACAACCAACACCAAAAACTAATGATAATAGAGTAGTCCAAAAACTATATGGCAACAATTGGACCATTTTTTAAAAGATATTTTTTATTTATTTGAGAGAAAGAGAGAGAGGTCACAAGTAGGCAGAGAGGCAGGAGAGGAGGAAGCAGACTCCCTGCTGAGCAGAGAGCCCGATGCGGGGCTTGATCCCAGTACCCTGGGATCACGACCCGAGCCGAAGGTAGAGGCTTTAACCCACTGAGTCACCCAGGTGACCCCAATTGGACCATTTATAATAAACAGATAAACTAGAAACATACAATCTTCCAAGAGTGAATTGAGAAGAAACAAAAAATGTGAACAGACCAACTACTAGTACTGAAATTGAACTGATAATCAAAAAATTACAAACAAATGAAAGTCTAAGACTAAATGGTTTCACAGGCACATTATACCAAATACTTATTTCCTTATTTTTATTTTTCTAAGATTTTACTTATTTATTTGACAGAGAGAGAGGGAGAGATGGAGAAAGCACAAGCAGGGGGAGCAGCAGGCAGAGGTAGAAGGAGAAGCAGGCTCCCCTATGAGCGAGGAGCCTGACATGGGGCTTGATCCCAGGACCCTGGAATCATGACTTGAGACGAAAGCAGACACTTAACTAACTGAGCCACCTAGGTACCCCATTATACCAAATATTTAAATGAGAGTTAGTATCTATTCTTTGTCAAATTATTATTTAGAAATTGAAGAGGAAGGAATGCTTCCAAATTCATTCTATGAGTCCAGCATAATCCTAATTCTTAAACACACGAAGACACTACAAAAAAAGAAAATTACAAGCTTGTGTCTGTGATGAACACGGATGCGGAAACCCACAACAACGTATTAGCAACTGACTTCAACAGTACATTAAAAGTTATCATTCACCGGGGCACCTGGGTGGCTCAGTGGGTTAAAGCCTCTGCCTTTGGCTCAGGTCATGATCTCAGGGTCCTGGGATCGAGCCCACATCGGGCTCTCTGCTCAGCAGGGAGCCTGCTTCCTCCTCTCTCTCTGCCTACTTGTGATCTCTGTCTGTCAAATAAATAAATAAAATTTAAAAAAAAAAGTTATCATTCACCATGATCAAGTGGGATCTGTTCCAGGGATATAAGGATGGTTCAAAAATCCATAAATCAACCAACATGGTATACCACATTTACAAAAGGATAAAAGTCATACCATTTACACAGGTGAAAAAAACATGTAGCAAAATACAACATCTGTTCCTGATAATAACCCAACAAAACTGGTATATACCTCAAAGTGATATAATACACATAACAAAACCAGCTAATACTATTCTCAATGGTAAAAAGCTGAAAACTTTTCCTCTAAGATTAGGAAGAAGGAAAACATAACTACTGTTGCCACTTTTATTCCACATAGTATTGGAAATCGTAGTCATAGCAATCAGACATAAAAATGAAATAACAGGCATCCAAATTGGAAAGAAAGAAGTAAAACTGTCACCATTTGCAAACGACACAGTATTATATATAGAAAGCCATACTCAACAAAAATTGTTAGAATAAACAAATTTAGTGAAGTTGCAACAGGATCAATATTATCTGTTGTGCTTCTCCACACAGATAAACTATAAAAGACACATTAAGAAAACAATCCCTTGCAATTGCACCAAGAAGAAAAAAACATCTAGGAATAAAGTTAATAAAAAAAGTGAAAAGTGCATGTACTCTGAAGACTATAACACAGCAATCAAAGAGAGAGAAGATGACACAAATAAAGGATAGATATACCATACTCAAGGGCTAAAAGAATACTGTTAAAAATGTCTATACCACTCAGGGCGTCTGAGTGGGTCAGTTCGGTTAAATGTCTGCCTTCAGCTCAGGCCATGATCCTGGAATCCTGAGATGGAGTTCTGTGCTCAGAGCAGGGTCTGAGCACAGACCCTTCTCTCTCTCCTACTGCCCCTCCCCCTGCCTGTGCTCTCTCTCAAATAAATAAAAATCTTAAAAAAAAAAAAAAAAAAAAGAAAGGAAAACCACTCCTAACAATCTGCAGATTTAATGCAATCCTTATCAAAATTCAAATAGTATTTTTTGAAGAACAAAAACACATAATCTTAAAACACACACAATCTTAAACACAAAGATCTTGATGCAGAATCATCAAGTCAAACAGCCAAAGCAATCTTGAGAAAGAAGAAAAAAGCTGGAGCTCAATACAATTTCAGATTTCAAACTACACTACAAAGTTGTATAATCAAAGCAGTATGGTACTGGCACAAAAAAACCCCAGATCAATGGAACAGAACAGAGTTCAGAAATAAACCCATCATTAAATGGTCAATAAATCTAAAAAAAAAATGAGGTAATCAGAATGTATAATGTGGAAAAGAGAGTTTAAGTGACAAACAGTGCCGAGAAAACTGGACAGTCACATGCAAAAGAATTAAACTGGACTACTTTCCTATACCGTATAAAAAAATGAATTAAAGACCTAAATACAAGACCTGAAACCATAAAACTCCTAGAAGAAGGAGCATTTGGGTGGCTCAGTTAGTTAAGCATCTGACTCTTGGTTTTAGCTCAGCTTGAGATGGAGCCCCATGTCAGGTTCTGTGCTAGTCGTAGAGCCTGCTTCAGAGTCTCTCTTTCTGTCCCTCCCCCGCCCCGACTCACATTCTCTCTGTAAAAAAACAAAACAACAATTTAAAAACCTTCTAAAAGAAAACATAGGTACTGTTGCATCAGCAATACTTTTTTTTTTTGGATGAGGCTCCTCAGGCAAGGACAACAAAAACAAAAATAAACAAAAGGTTCTACATTAAACTACAAAACTTTCACAGGACAAAGGAAACCATCCACAAAATGAAAAGGCAATCTACTTGATGGGAGAAGATATTTACAAATGATATCTCTAATTAGAAGTTAATAATAAGAGTAAAAAAAGAACTCATAAAACTAAATACATATATAAAATCTGACTAAAAAATAGGCAGAGGACCTGAAAAGACAGGCTTCCAAAGAAGATATTCAGAGAGCTGACACACACATGAAAAGATGCTAACCATCAGGGAAATGCAAATCAAAACCACAATGAAATATCGCCATCCACCTATAAGAATGGCTAGTATCACAAAATTAAGAAGTAGGTGTTGGTAAGGATGTGGAGAAAAGGGAACCCTCATGCACTGTTGGTGAGAATATAAATGCATACAGTCACAGTAGAAAACAATGTGGCAGCTCCTCAAAAATTAGCAACAAAAGTACCATATGATCCAATAATTCCACTTCTGGGTATCAACCCTAAAAAAACAAATACACTAAATTGAAAAGATACATGCACCTCTTTGTTTATCGCAGCATTATATATATAACAGCCAAGATAAAAAGCAATCTATTGTCCATTAACAGATGAATGGATAAAGAAAATGTGTTACACATACACACATAGAGTAATATTACTCAGGCATAAAAAAGAATGAAATCTTGTCATGTGTAACAACATGGATGAATGGGCAACACCTGGTTATTATGTTAAGTGAAATAAATCAAAGATAAATACTTCATGATTTCACTTATATGTAAAATCTAAAAAAACGAAAGGAACAAACAAACAAAACCAAACACACACTCATAAATACAGAGAACAATTGGTGGTTGCCTGAAGCTAGGTGGGTGAGGTGACAGATGAAACATGTGAAGGGGATTAAGAAGGGGATAACTTCTATTTATCAAATAAGTCACAGGGATGACAAGTACAGCATAGGAAATACAGCCAATAATAATGTAATAACTTTGTATGATGGCAGATGGTCACTACATTTACTGTGGTGAGCATTTCTAATATATAAAAATGCTGAGTCACTATATTGCAACCCTCAGATTAATATATTATGTCAACCATACTTCAACAAAAATTCTGTTAAAAGCACATGTAAATTAAATGGTTTCAACTAAGGAAACGTATGCAGGATTTTTAATTATCAAATTCTTGCTTCAGGGGTGCCTGGGTGGCTCAGTCTGTTAGGGGGCTGCCTTCGGCTTGGGTCATGATCCCGGGGTCCTGGGATGGAGCCCTGCATTGGGCTCCCTGCTCAGCGGGGAGTCTGCTTCTCCCTCTGCCTACTGCTCTGCCTACTTGTACTCTCTGTCTGTCAAACAAATAAATAAATCTTAAAAAAAAAAAAAAATTCCTGCTTCAGTATTTCATAGGAATACAGTAAATAGGATGAAGTAAAACTGTAACGTTATTTCATCACAAAAATGATAAAACATCATTACAGTTCAAGTAAAATCCAACTTCATGTGAAAATTTATATTATTATATTCTCTTTATCTTTTACTTCATCATTATTTACCTGACCAAAACTTGATAATAGAAAGAGATTATTATTATTATTTTTAAAGATTTTATTTATTTACTTGACAGAGAGTGAGAGAATAAAAGTAGGCAAAGCAGCAGGAAGAAGGAGAGGGCAAAGCAGGCTCTTCACTGAGCAGGGAGCTGGATGCGGGGCTCGATCCCAGGACCCTGGGATCATGACCTGAGCGGAAAGTGGAAGGGAGGCACTTAACCAACTGAGCCACCCAGGTGCCCCTAGAAACAGAGTTTAAATTTCATAAACCAAACTTCTGATATTTTAGATGGCTTAAACATACCCTTAAAAGCCTTGAAATCTTCCCATTTAGAAATCAAGACAGTATGTTCATTATAATCATATTCATGAAATCTAGTGACTATAAATAATTCAAAAAGTATTTGAAATCTGAAGATGGAAAATAAAATGCAAACCTGCATCTCTCCTTTCTCATCAGGTTTAGCTGGTTTTGCAGCCTCAGTAGCTGAATTTTTCAAACTTTCTTTGCTACAGCGGAGAAGTACTTCAACTACATATAAAGGATCCAGTTCACCGGAATTAGGCTAGAAAAAAAAAACAAGATAAAAGAAGCTCATTACTTCTTAAATCCTGGCCCACAAATTTTAAGTTCCAAAGGTACAGGGACTATGTTCTCAGTATTTAGCATTATGAATGGCACATATAGCACAGGAAAACCTCATGCAACGAGGGCTGTCCTTCACCCTTCAACACGTTCCACTAGATGAAAAAAACAGAAATTACTTGACACTTATGAATTCAAATGAGATTGAGTGTGTGTATGTTCCGGGTGGTATGGCTATAGACTTGATACTTATGAATTTAAATAGAATCAGCGGCCCTCCCTCTCTGCCCATTTCCCTGCTCACACTTTGTCTCTAAAATAAATCTTAAAAAAAAAAAAAGTACGAACCGTTAATTGACATAAAATGCCATTTTAAGTTTCCAATGATTAGTTTATAATTTTATTTAATGTTATAGAATTAGACAAAGAAACTATAAGAAATGAAGAGTTTCAGAAAATCCATGTCTTCAAATTATCCTAATTAAACAACATGTAAATTATACTAAAGTAGATTACTTTATTGCTTAGTACACTGGCACCTCATTAATGTGATTTTATATCATTTTATTAAAAGACTTTTGTCTTTTATATTCTCTAATAAAAATATGGTTCTCAAGATCCAAGGCTTAATTAATCATATCTGTAATTTATGATAATTTGCTTGACAGCAGTATCCTTCAAAGAGCATTAAGATATTCTCTTGGTCTTTTTTGAATGGTCCCTTTTGCATAAAACAGATAAAAAGAAAAAAGTTATTTTGGTTGAGGAGTAAACATGTCAAAGAACTAAGTGCTTGGTATCCTCTAGGCACAGTTATTCTTAAAAACTGAAAAATTTTCAAGAAATGACAATAAACCCATAGCTACGATTGATTTCCACAATAAACTTGTTAACTGATTTCCCAATTAACAAATACATTTCCAAATTCAAACCAAAAATACAATCATAATTATTTTAAATTACTGAATTCAAATTTCTGAAAGCATAAGCTCCATTCTTCAAACCCAGTATTTTCCTCCATGTACTATTTTTTTTTCCAAAATTTTTTTTTAAGATTTTATTTATTTATTTGATAGAGATCACAAGTAGGCAGAGAGGCAGGCAGAGAGAGAGAGAGGAGGAAGCAGGCGAGGAAGCAGGCTCCCTGCAGAGCAGAGAGCCTGATGTGGGGCTCAATCCCAGGACCCTGGGATCATGACCTGAGCCGAAGACAGAGGCTTTAACCCACTGAA